>NW_020224754.1:231487-243801 GCF_003070985.1 Temnothorax curvispinosus
ATGTGCGTTTAAATTTCCTGTTTGAGAATCGAAGTTCAAGGATCGTAGACAAGGAAACTTTTGGATTTTCGATTAATGAATAATAAGTGTTATATTGTTATACTTAGCAATCTTACGCGTACGAATATATACACAGAACTTTTAAGGCATAAAAAGCAAAATATATATAATTTATAAAAATTACTATTAGGCATTAAATCTCGATAATTAAAAATGTCAATATTTATTTATTCTATCTTATCGCATGTTAGTCATTATTTACCTACTCTTATTACAGAATTCTTAACTTAACGGCGTTCAAATTTCGTGCCTAATAGTTTCAACAGGTAGAAATATGCGATAAACCTGATGCAGCTATTTTTACGGACGACTCATAACTCATATTGTGCAAGCACACGAGGTAAAACCGTTAGTCATGATTAGGTATCGATTGCTTCTGTCTGGCGGACGTTCTCGTTGGTTACGAATTACGCGTCCGGCGTCGGCTACAAACGATTAGGTTTATATTGAACTATCGATTTTATACGCCTGCGGAGAGTTCCGCGGCGAGCGCGCGCGCGCGCGGCGAGTTCTCGGGTTTCCGCGCTCTCGAAAAACGCGGATCGAATTCAAGCTTGAAAATCTCACGATGTCTAATTCATTACATTCCGAAGAAATACGCGTGCGAACGATGCGCTTGCGTAATCGCGGCGAGCCTCGAATTTCTGACCTCCGTTTCTCTTATCTTCGCACTTTTGCACCCCCGCCGTTAATCGGTTCTTTTTTTCCCTTTCCTCTCTCTGATAAGCGCGATGGTCTCGACTAGATATGCAATTGTGTTGGCTTCGATAGTCGCGATAACGATATTATAAATCGCTAATACACGAGTTCTTGCGCGCAAATTAATTTGATTACCCGACTACTGTAATATGGCAAACAGTTTTCCAGATATCCTGAATGATCTATAAATTGAGTATTTTCAGTTTTTGTAGGTCGAAGATCGCGGAAACAGGCCGATCCGACGTGAGATTGTCGCAGGTTGATCCTAAGATCAACCTCTGCCGAACGGACTATTACAACACCGTAGGCCAGCAGCGAATTCGGTATGTATATATATATATATATATATATATATATATTGAGTTTCATTCCCTGTAATATGAATGCATGAAGAAAAGGAATCACACCGAGAAATCTTTGGAGAACTCCAAAATTTAACCGCATAAAATCACGCGTTGTTTTACCTCGTTTTTGCAATTATAAAAATTACGAATTGGACCGTGATCTTTGCACGTCGTATTATAACACTTGTTTTCCTATTCTAATACATCGATAAATAGAGTTTCTTTAAATGTATTTTTTTTAGACTTTAAATATGACTTCTATTCACGTTTGAGTTAATTTTCATGTTTCCTGGTTTTGCAGTTTTACATATTTATCGAAGGCAAATGAAATGACAAGTGGACACTTGCGATAAAAAAAAAGAGATAGAAGTCATATTTAAAGTCTAAAAAAAGATACATTTAAAGGAACTCTATTTATCGATGTATTAGAATAAGAAAACAAGCGTTACGACGTGCAAATATCACGATCCAATCTGTAATTTTTATAATTACAGTTTTATATTTGTAATACAGTTTTAACTCTATAATTGTAAATTATTACATATACAATGCATTACTTTCCATCAATGTTATAATCAATTATTATAATCCGTCAAAGCTCTACTACATTATTATAATCTGTTAACTACGTTAATTTTCAAGTTTTATTATAACTTAATAATAACTAAATTACCTGCTTTTTCGGAAACCGTTACGTTTCTCTGTTTGTACGATTCGTTCCAAACATTAAATCTGGGATATATTGCGAAGATCTCGAATAAAGATTGGAATGAGGCATCCGCTTAATTGAATCCTTTGTCTTTCAGATATGGTCGCTTTTCGGGACTCGGAGATTGATCCGACGTCGAAGAACGGCACTGGTATCACGTCAAAAGACAGCAACGGGAACAACGATGACAGGGCGACCGACATTGGAAGAGTCAGGGACGAAGCTTTCACTATACGCGCAACAAACGGTATGGACAACTATGCGCTGAATTTCGACAATATCGAAAAGATCAATGACAAGAAGCTGAGCGTGGACATTAACCCGGAGCCTGTCTTCGTGAAGAAAGTCGCCGGTAAGGAAAGTCGCGTGATCAACGCGGTCGAACTCGAGTGTGCGCGCACCCGAACATCGCGCGCGTGACCATGTTTATGCGATTAAATGATTAAATGCTAATTCCGAAAGTCTTGCGCGACATTAACTAGGAAAGATAAAAAATAAACTGTTGAAAGGTGTGCATAGCAAGTGTTCGGCTTAAACGTCGTAAATCGTTGCTCAGAGTACCATAAATATCTTACGGTACATAAATTCTTACGTCAATAATGGTATCGATCGGTTTCGATCGCCGCAAACGAAGATAAAGACTGCATCCGCGTTCGCGGCATTGAAGTTCGAATTTATTTGAATAGAATTATAAAACACAGAGTTTCGATTTATCATGAGGCGTGCGCTCATTCCGCGCGAAAAGTACGATTAGCGACGAAAAACCAAGGAACAAGTTCAACGGAAAAGTAAATATTATTGAAGCAATACAACCTAATATGGATTTCGTTGTAAAGCTGGATGCACAATGCTAAAGCGATAGCGACAAAATCACCGACAAAGCTACAGCATTGATACACAGCTTCCAATAGGTTGAAAATTTTGTTGCTATTGCTATCACTATCACTTAGCATTGTGCAAAGGCCTTATAAGGCGGACAATTTCGTGTACTTGAAACTTGATATTTACTTATCAACTCCTACGTGGTGATTTCCTCGTTATTGTTACTTTTTATCTTCTTGTTGTTCGTAGCGTAAATTATTTTAGCAATTAAAAATGTTTAGTCACCAAATAGGCTGTAACCTTCGACTAAAAATAATAGTTACATATATTCAGACGCGCCAGCGTGAAAATTACATGAATGTTGCGTGTATTTATCTAACACGACAAACTTTCGTAGTAAATAATAGTGGAATAGTATACATATATGTCGCAGGAATTTTGAGTAATTTTTTTTTTTTTGCAAAATACTTAAAGAATCCATTAAAAAACCGGGATATTACAAAATGAATAAAGATTACACAATCTTACTAGTGATTGTGAAAAATCCTAGGTTCTGTCAATGAAATTGAGTTGAAATTTTTATTAATTTATATTTACAAATTATATTTATATATTTATAATTTTTATTTATTCCACAATATTCTAGTTTTTTGTAAATTTCTTAGCAATTTTGCAAAAAAAAAAAATTACACGAAATCCCTGCGAATCTACGAAAAAATTTTCTCAATAAAATATATTTACGCTATAATATTGCCATTTGATAAAGCGAAATTTACGCGCTGCCATTTAGAGCCAGACAAATTCCGACAGCACAATCGACGGACGGCATCATTGCTCGTTTGTATCGCTTCGCATCACGAAACTCATGTTTACTTCGCACCTACAGGAAGCGAACGAAGTAAATCGTCATCGCGATGTGACAAATCGCTCGCGAGTATGGTGGGAAAAAAAATTGCGCCGCATAATGGTGATTACAACGATTACAACGCGAAGTAACTCACCGATGATTTTTATCCGTTGACCGTCGCACGACCGTCGTAATTCCGGGTACCATAAACTTGCGCCAGTTTATAATGTCGACGCGGACAGAAGACGCATTCAGTAATCGCCTCGCGCCGTTTACGTGCCTTTGCGGAGCGCGAGTTTGTTTACACGAGAATGACGACGCGCGGAAATGTTGACGGCCACCAAGGGACCGATCGTCAGTGAGCCTTTCTTCTCTCTTTAAATCTCATGTAAAATCAACTCAAGAGCGGGGTCTTAATTACACGAGTTAATTACAGTTCAGAAAAGAGTTATACGATGTCAGCTTATAAATTCTCATTTTTAAAGAAAAAATATATACAAACGACTCCTAATTCTTGTAGCCGGTAATTACCGTGCCCGAACGAAGCGACAAATTACTTGATCGTATCTCTCAATTTTAGCACGGTCATTATTTAGGATACTCATTGCGAACTGTCCGTTGAGCGGGATTTTACTTAACATGTAACCGATGCGTCGACAGCCGGCTTGAAGACATCCGGCGGTGACAAGGTGGACAAGAAAGACACGCCCGGCGGAGTAAACGGGAATGGATCTCTCTCCAGCGGCAGTTCCATTGTCACAATTTCGTCGAACGCCGTCTTGGATCCCGATGAGGAAGGATCCAAACGTCGTAAGGATCCAAACGTTCCGATCCACGGCGGAAAGGACATTAGAAATGAAAAATGGTACCACACGCTCATGCAAGTGTCGATACCCTTCTTCATCGCTGGTATGGGTACCATCGGCGCCGGTCGTGTTCTCACCACCGCGAAGGTAAGGACCTCTCTTCAAAGAAAACGCCACATTGGCCGGTATTCATAGTCTTCAAGATCGTCTTAAGTAATGTCTTAATACGGCTAATACGGCTCTGTGATTGGTTCATGACATCTTAAGATTGAACTTAAGACGGTCTTAAATAACTATGAATACCAGCTATTGTGGAGAAAAAACTGGGATATCACAATCCAATCGTCCATTCTTATTTTTTTTCTTTTTTTTTCATTTTTTTCCGCATCACCCTTTTAAAGAAGTGTTGAAACTTGGATATCACAATTGCCCCCCACCCCTCATTCTCATTTCTTTCACCTTTTTATCTTTTTCCTGCGTTATCCTTTCATAGAGGTATATTTGTTCCGAGATAGAAGAATGATCTACTTCTACTGTTATCAGAAACGGTGTCGAAATTGATGCGCTCTTCAATATTTTCCGATACATTTTATCGATCGTACGGCGACGCAGGATATACATATGTACGGTGTCGTTC
Organism: Temnothorax curvispinosus; assembly: GCF_003070985.1. NCBI lineage: Eukaryota > Metazoa > Arthropoda > Insecta > Hymenoptera > Formicidae > Temnothorax > Temnothorax curvispinosus. Next base: position 236,412 of record NW_020224754.1, read on the forward strand.
TTAACACTCGCGCGATTACATAAGCACTTTGAATGCCGTTCACATTTTTAATACCGCGACCTCATGTAGATTCCAAACGGAGATTACAGGTGCATTTCATCGAGGAATTTATCTGCAATCATACGATTAGCTGAAAACAAAATAATCAAGTCTTATCGCGGGTTTACATATATAATAGCTTGAAGCATCTTGAAACGAGCGGTTACGACGAGTCAACTCATCAACAATACGTGTGTATCATGATAAGAATAAGCAACGCATTAATTGTATGCTGCACATCTTAAACACTTGCACTTCTAAATTACCTCTTTCTTAATGCAAACTAAAACCACTGCCTTTGGCCTTTGCCATACTTTATAGTCGACAAGTTTTTCCTATGAAGAGATAATAATTTTTTTTAGATTCTACGGGTCAAGAGGCAAAATTAAAGATATTATGTACGTACTTATATAACAAAAAAGAAAAAATTTTTTATTGATTGAAAATTGAAAATGTAATAATAATAATTACACCGAATAAGTAACTCTTTGCCAGTAAATAATTAAACCTAATTAACAGTAAAGACTTTTTAATCGAGCTAACTGGCTAATAATAATTACGTAGGGCATATAAAAAACAAACGGTGGATTTGACCTGCGGATCGTAGTTCGCCAAGATATCATATCTAAAAAATATAGTAAATAATAAAATAGAATCAATCAGCATAATAATAATTAAGTAAAATTAACAATAATTAAATAACCCTCTGTATAATCTTATCATGATGCATGTATATCAACGCGCCCAGCATTCTTCGATCTGTTCTTCGTTTTTACATGGCAATTAAAATAATGATAAATTTACCTCGTATAAAATATCGCTTCACACACACTATATTCTAATCTCGACGTATTCGATTTCAGAACATGCCCGCTTTCGTAGAAGTCCCCCAACTGCTGATCCTGACGACGTCGCTGCAGGGTTTAAAGGGTAATCTCGATATGTGTCTGGCATCGCGGCTGAGCACCCAAGCGAATTTAGGTAACATGAACAGTCGGCGGGAGATCGTCAAGATGATCGTCGGGAACATTGCCCTGGTGCAGATCCAGGCTATCGTCGCGGCCGTCTGCCTGTCGTTGTTCGGCATGGGGGTAGGCGGGATCAACGGGAACGGCTTCGAGTGGAATCACGCGTTGATGCTGGCGGTCTCGTGCATGTGCACGGCGACCAGTTCCTGCTTTATCTTGGGTAAGCCATCCTCTCGCCGGCCGGCATGCTCATTAAGCCGATTAACGCATACCTTTTACGCGCTAATCTCCCACGAATCGACACTCCTTTGAAGTGTAACTATCCGTCGTTTATTGCTGAATGCTAATTCAGCATTAGCAACGACTGCTATCGCTGCTTGCAACTCCAGTCGTGCATTATATTAATAGACATTATCTCCTTTAGCCACGTTAGCAGATCATAAATGATACAGATATGCTCAATAGTAGATAGATAATGCTTTTTTTATGCACGTGTTTCATTTATCTACATTTCTTTTTTACCGGGGATCTTTTTTTGCCGTTGCTGAAACTTTTCCGTTCGAACGCTCTCGATGAAAATATTAAATATTACTCGATATTACACGCATTTTGCATACATACATTATCGCGTTCTGAATTCTTGATTTATGTTACCCATTGTCAATATTTCACATTTCATTCTTCTGTTCGCAATATTCTAATGAATTCGATTGAAATGATTATTGATTAAAATAATATGTATATCTTTAATCATTTCTAGTATACGAAATGAGTCTCATATTTCATTAGCATGCAGATCGTCAGATTATTTAATCATGTTATCGATCATATAATTGTTATTATCGTTAAATATATTATTATTATAACAAATAGTTTTGTTAATCTATTGTAAGAACAGTTTATTATAATTCTCTTTCCTCCTTCTTTCTCTCTTTCTTTATATAATATTATTAATATTTGTTGCAAACTAACTTTTTAAAACTAGAGAATTCTTTTTATTTTATTATATTCTTTTTGTTCCTTTTTTTTTCTAACTCCTAAACTGTTAAATTTGACATTTAGTATGCATCCTCCTTTAAATTCTTCTTTATTATGTAGTACGTACTTTAATAGGCAGAATTTTAAATTGTCGGCAAAATTATCTCTTCTCCATAGACTTCGTCTTGATCGCTGTGATCATGATATCCTATCGATTCAAGATGAACCCGGACAATCTGGCGACTCCGCTGGCCGCGTCTATCGGCGACGTCGTGTCCATCAGTATTCTCTCCTTCGTCGCATCGGAATTTTACAATAGGCTGGTATTCAACCAAGTATGGGTCCTGTACGTCGTTATCGGATTGTTTATAGTGGTTCTTCTGCCGATTTGGATCTTAATCGTGCTGAAGAACAAGTATACGAGAACCGTATTGAAGTCCGGTTGGGTTCCCATTCTGTCCGCCCTCCTAATCAGTGGGTTAGTAATCAAAATAATATTTTAAGTTTTACAGTTTTCCAAGGAATTTTATCCGAGTTGTTTGTTCACGAATATTTGAGTCAATCTCTTTCTTACGCAATTATGTTATTAATATATTATTAATTTTCATTTTTTTAACTCACCATGTCGATCAATTAATTATAATTTGAGAATTTTATCGCATAATTGTATTTTCAGTTTATTCATTTATTTCTGTTCTTATTTTTAGCGGAGGAGGTTTAGTACTTGAGAGATCAATCGATTCTTTTAAAGGATCCGAAGTCTTTCAACCGGTAATTAACGGAATTGGCGGCAACTTGGTATCGGTGCAAGCGTCTCGAATGTCAACCATGTTGCACCAGTCTGCTATCATGGGAATTCTGCCGTCGTACGGCAAAATTTGGGTGTTTCCGTGGACCGCGCTCTTAGTAGGAAGTACGTATAATTCCACTTTTAACTTAATTATCTTACAATTAGACATATCTGTAATCTGTAATCCCGTATCTAATAAATTACAATAAATTTTCTCATCTTTTGTCTACGTACATTGATTTTTCTCGTTTAGCTGTAGTAAAAAGATCAGCAAAGGGTCAGGTAATAAATATTTTAGGCTTTACGGATGGGAGACAAAATCGAGGATATTGTGTAATACTTATGTAACAAAAGAAAACTAAATTTTAATTGATGTGATTTATAACATAATAATAATTATTTTTATTGTATATTAGAGAGCCGTAATTTGCCGATTTTTAGATTTCTAGAGAAAAAAACACATTTTAATACTTATAGAATATACTCGATATCTAAAGATCTTCTTTCTTTACAAACGCAGCGCCGTATGCCAAGACCGCGAGGTTGCTCCTCTCTATGGCGGTCCCTGGTCAATTGGTCTTCGTCTTCATCGCCGACGCTTTAAATCCGGGCGATTGCAAGTTACACACCTACTTCGTAATCTCTTATCTAGTTGTTTCCTTAATACAAGTAAGTCCACGAAATTACAAATTGTCCTGCTTTGATTTTGAACCGCGAAACAATAAGCCATAACGAAAATTTTCTTTTCTCCAGGTGATGATTCTGTTGTATGTCGCGCACATAATTATCCACGCGATGTGGAGGTTCAAAATCGATCCCGACAACTCGGCGATCCCCTACTTGACGGCACTAGGTGATCTGAGCGGATCGCTACTTCTGGCGGCAGCTTTCGCCGTTATATACGCGATAAACCAACCATACTGCTTCGACTAAGCGAAACGGAAATCTGAGATAGAATTACAATCATCGCACGCATACAATCACACACATATAGCGTGGAGAACTTTTAACAATTCCTGATTTTCTTATTACGGGATAAGAGAATTGGATGCTTCGCGCTGTCAAAACAATTTGAACGTCTTGCTTCATCGTGGGCGTTAGTTGCTTTCCATTTACATCAAAACTCAGATAATTCTCACTTGTGACGTCATAACTCAGTTAAATGCACGTTCTTTTTGCATGCTGGTAAGTGAGATTCAACTGAGTTTTTATTCACAATCGAGACCATGTGCTTTAATGAATCTAATAAACTCACATTAAAAGTAAGGCTATGGACCTATATTATTATACGATAATTTTACCATAAGCAGGTAAATACAAAATGACATGTCTTACCTGAGTATAAAATACTCACGTAACTGAGTGACTCGCAGATCACTTGAGTGTAAATGGAAAGCAACTGTTACATAACTCGAAGTGACTCGCGAAACCGAACGAGATATGTCGACAAAAATAATGCCAAGAAGCGAGACATAATGAGGAAAATACTCAGATCACACATACATACATTTGTTAACTATAATTTTGAAAGATAGTTGTTAGTTTCTGCAAACGTGTGACCGGCTGTGAACTACAAGTGTGGTGATTACAAAGCAGCATGATGATTAGCAGTTCTAGCACGTATTTCACGTTTCTTTTTTCCACCAAACGTGTCACGAACCATTTACAAATAAATAGGAGCCTAGTCAATTTAGTAGCAAACAATACGTATATGTTCGAAAGGTGTCTGAAAGATGTTTTAATTTGTCAAAATTCCATCAGTCGCCCGCGAGACGTCTTTCAGCGTTTTAGAAGACTTGTAAATAGCTGCATCGTCTTGACGAAGAATACTCGTCGCGACACGAAATGAGCTAATGGCATCGCGACGTGTTCGAACTTGCGATAGCGTGTTTTAACTTATAGCAATCATTGTTTATAAAACCGTGGCCGTGAAGAAACGGAGCCACGAGAAAAGCGAGCGAGCCGAATGTCAGGAATTCCTGTATATATTTCTTTTTTATCTTGAAAGTTGCGAGACACCCAAAGCGTTCATCCTAAGGAAACGTACCACGGCGAATGGGACCACAATTTAATTGCGCAATCGTACAATTACGGCGCAATTGCAACTCAACTAAAGCAACGACATTAAAGCAAGCGTTGTCGCTCCCCGCCGCAGCCTTACGCATACACCTTATTTAATTACGCAACGCGGTCTCCGGGACACGCCTTACGTAATACTCAGACAATGCCAAGTAATTAATCTGCGTCGATTATTTCTCTTTGAAGATACTAAGGAATTCGCATTTCGAGCGTCCACACACAGCACGTTGAATTGTGGTGAAAATGCTCCACACCACTGTGACAGAATTTTTATTAAAATTATACTTTAATATTTTGAAATTTATTAAGAATTTAATAGCCTAAAATTTATTACGGAGATTTAACATAGTATTAACAAACTTGTTATAAAAGCATAGTGCAGCTAGAGTGCAACGTGCCAAAATTTGTACAAAAACTCAAATCGCTTACGAAGAATTGTTCGAACCATTTATAAAAATTTTTAAGAATAAATTATTTTGAAATGCAATTGTATTTGTATCTGAAATATTTAAATATATTTTTACTGTATATGTTTCATTCGTGTTTTAGATTATTTTAATTATTGCAACATTTAATCATGAAAATTAACATTTACACTAATTAGTATTAATCTTACATTAGCATGATAGATATTCGAAATTATAATCTAAAAGGATAAAGCTCAGAATAATTTTAGACAAGAAAACAATATAAATAAGCTGAATCCAAATTTATAAGATAAAAGTTTTTATTTTTACGCTATGTGTTCTACAAGCGGAGATATTTGCGATGCAAAGTGTATGGTCAATGGTCATATTATCAACCCAGCGGGTAAATCCATTCGAGTCGATCGATATATCGATATATGTACGTGTGCGTATTGCGCTCGATCAGTGCAGTCAGTGCCACGCCTTGCCACGGTCTGTAAGATCGTAGTCAGTGCGTTCAGCGCGCTGTCAGTCAGTTATAATCTAGAAATAGTGACGGTTGTGACCGTCGCCGCGTGATAACAGATAGTGAAATATATATTGACGGCATGGAGCTGATACCGAGGAAATCTTTAGAGCCTATTCACACGAGGCGTTTCTGTCGCGCGGTTGCCGCGCGATTGCTGCCGCGCGTTATCGTCTGCACGAGCCACGCGCTGTCGCGCGCATACGCGCATACGCGAAATGGCGTACGCTCGACGGCGCGCGGCGTATCTGTGGATCTAAAATGCTGCAAAGCGTATCGTATGCGCGCGTTGTCGCATCTCGCCAGTCTCACCTCGCAATAACGCGCGGCCATGCGCGGCAGCGCAACCGCGCGTCAAAACCGCCTCGCGTGAACAGGCTCGAAGGAAAGTGTATCCAAAATCGCACACGTACGTATATGCCGTCTTGTAATGGCCAGTCTACAATGAGTCATTAATCGTTAGTCAGCGCTTTATGGATGGAAAATCTTAATAATTATAATTTTAAAATATATAATTATGACGTAATAGGATACAATTAAATGACTTAATTGAAGTAAGGCGCAAGATTATTACGCATGCGCATTAATAAAAAAATAAAAATATATACATAAATTGTCAATTCCTTACTTACCGACATCGAAATATCATAAATATTAATTATAAACAAACGGAACATGAGCGACGATTTTCTTTTTCCTTTTTTTCGACTCAAAATATGCAAAATAAAAAAGTTTTAACAAAATTGGAGAGGTTGGCGCTATACTGCATATTTATCCTTTTAATGTGTTATCAGCAATATTTATAATCTAGAAATGGATATTTTGGTACAATATAAAACATCAATATTCGTATTTTGTTTCTTATTTTAAAATTACTTCAAGTACAATCTTAAGGGATTAACATATGGTCTTTTCATAATAATATCGGAAAAGTATACTTTAGATTATTTTAAAAATAAGAACGGATTATAAATACCGACCTAAATTATATTTATATAACTCTATTTCATTATATCATGTTTTAAATTGATCTCTTCGGTCGAATTATCATTTATATTAAATCAGAAGTTTCTGTTGTGAGGCGAAAGTTAAGGTGGCCTAATTGCAACACCGAGCTGTCAGCACAAGATTCGGTAATTACAACATATCCTTTAGGTAGCATTCCGGGCATCGCACGGCCACTGACCGACGCAACCCGATCCCGGAAGCAAAAGCGCTGACAGCTGGGTGTCGACACCAACTCGGAAGCTATCTGAATTGGCAATGAGGCAATAATCTCAGGCGCGATAAAAAGCCCGCCCCTTCAATCAGCGGCGGGCAGTCTAAATCGAAATGCATACTGCGACTTGTGCGTGAATACTACTCGCGACCTACTCGCAAGTCAGGGTACTTGAATTAACTGAAACAAGTGTAACTACGAATTATCTTTATTATTAAAAAGCAAGTGCTAAGAAATCTCGCGAGTGTTGTCCTTCTCCTCTCTGCGGATTGACGAATCATTGACGGACCCCGATGCCGGCCTTGAGCTCTATTTTACGACATGGCACGACATTCTTAAGTTAAATGTTTAAAAGACTTTGTTTAAGTTTTTTTGTCATTACTT
>NW_020224755.1:0-6163 GCF_003070985.1 Temnothorax curvispinosus
CCGCGTCCGCCTACGTACTGTAATACGTCTGTGTAATATACCGAGCCTGTCGAGTAACGATACCGCGTTTGTTATTAAATACCGCGTCGTCATCGAGTGCACATGCACTACCTGTAAGATACCGCGTCCGCCTATGTACTGTAACACGTTTATGTAATATACCGAGCCCGTCGAGTAACGATACCGCGCCCGTTATTAAATACCGCGTCGTTATCGAGTGCACATGCACTACCTGTAATCTACCGCGTCCGCCTATGTACTGTAATACGCATATGTGATATACCGAGCCCGTCGAGTAACGAATACCGCGTGCGTTATCAAGTGCACCCGCACTACTTCTTCGTTGTATATACCGCGTTCTGTCCGTCCCTGCGCTATATCAAATACTACCGAGTCCGTCGAATAGCTTGCTACCGCGTCCGTTATCGAGTGCACCCGCACTGCCCCTTCGTTGTATATATTGCGCTCCCCCCGTCCCTGCGCTATATAGAATACCACTTCGTATATGTAATAAGCTAAGGTGAAATAAACTACTGCATGTACCACCTAAACCGATTATTGTCTCTGGGCCTTTCATCGGACTCCTGATCCCGCACGCCAGTCCGCGTTCGATAAAGTCAGGCCGTTACACTTAAACGAACTATGCCTTTTTTTCATACCAATTGATTTGTCTCATTATTCTGTGCATAAAAGTATTAAGGTAACATTACCGCAAACTTAATGTTTTACAAGATATTTTGTATTTTATGTCAAAATACTAGAACTTTCAAGCCTTATAATTCCAAAAGTTCTTAATGGAAAAATATTTTCTTATAATGTTTTGGAAAGCCCTCGAGATAAGCTACAAGAATATGTAATAAAAAGTAGGTAATTTTATTTAAAAAATTGAAGGTGACTTTTACGTGACCTTTAAGCAACTATTTAAGGTGAAACTAATGACACCATCTTATGTACCCCTTGAAACCATACAACTTTGGTCTGGAACATTTTTTCCAATCTCTTTTACTTTAAGAGATATTCAGCTGAATCACTTAAAATGATACACCCTGTATATATATATAATTTATATTAATTTATATAAAAGGCATTCCATGCGAAGTGATTCACCCTAAAAAAATTTTTTTTCTGATCGTGCTGAAATCTGCACAGTCTATTGCCCTATTGACGGGCTCGGTATATTACATAGACGTGTTACAGTACATAGGCGGACGCGGTATCTTACAGGTAGTGCATGTGCACTCGATGACGACGCGGTATTTAATAACAAACGCGGTATCGTTACTCGACAGGCTCGGTATATTACACAGACGTATTACAGTACGTAGGCGGACGCGGTAGATTGCAGGTAGTGCATGTGCACTCGATAACGACGCGGTATTTACTAACGAACGCGGTATCGTTACTCGACGGGCTCGGTATATTACATAGCTCGGTATATTACATAGACGTATTACATACAGTACATAATATCTGTACGCTCGCGGATGCCGCGGTGATATGCGTGCGGGACGCGTAACGTAGGATGGAAGATTTCGGAGCCCCGGGGCGGCGGCAGCGAGAGCCCTCGTTGCGAGGCCGAGCGCGCTCAACCCCGCGTAACCGTGCCTTCGGGGTGAGTTCTGAGGGAGTGCGGGAACACCTGAGAGCTCTCAGTCGAGGCTCGGAGCACCGGACCTCGTTGGCGTGTTCCCTAGGAGTCGGGAATAGGTTTCGTCTTGGAAGCGGATCTTTAGACGAAGTGTCTTTTTCTCGCCGGAACGGCGGTTTATATACCCGCCCGGCGCGGCGGGTTTGCTAGGAGCGCCGATCGTCGCGCTGTGGTGGGGCGGCGCGGCGCCGCGCTCGTCCTCGGGGCGGCTCGGCTCCCGTTGTCGCTCGTCGGGAGGCACCGGTGCCGCGCTTGGCCCGCGCACACGGTGCGTTTTGAAATACGTTTAAAATGTGGGCGCACCGCGCCCTGGTCTTCGCCCGACTGGTCGTCGGTCGGGCGGCATCCGGCGGTCGTTTGCCGGGAACAATGCTTAGCGCACGGGGTGCATCGTTACATAAGAAAAAATATGTAATTTGCAACACGCATCTGCATACTTTTTCTTGAAAGCAACCATGTATATATGGGCTTTTACATCGAATTTTGACGAAAAGTCGGCCATCTTGGATCCGCCATTTTGTGATTTGTAACCTATCACACCAGATTTGAGAGATGTGACCTTAAAAATCCCTGTCGATCCATTTTCAAACAAATCGCTGGTGCTTTTAAAGGCATTGACATCAAATTTTGACGAAAAGTCGGCCATCTTGGACCCGGCATCTTGATTTTTGCAAATGTGCATACGGCTTTTAAAAGTTTTCAGTTCGAGTTTCAAAATAAGCCCTTATACGAATTTATTTGTCGTTGAACATTTTGGCGGCAGCACTGAGCCGGTTGATTGATAAAAAATTTTAAGTTTATGGCCACCATATTGACGTCGCCATCTTGATTTTTGCTAAGGCGCATATGGCTTTTTGTAGCTCTTTGTTCAAGCTTTAAATTGAGACCTTAAACGTATTTTTTTGTCGCTTTAAATTTTGGCCGCAGCACTGATCCGGTTGACGTGGAACGTGGAACATATATATATATATATATATTATATATATCATATAATGTTTATTTTAGAAGAGGATTATATACATTTTATATAATGTTGTTATATGAAAAATTTGTTAAATGATAAATTTGTTGCTGGAAATTAGGGTTTTCAATGAGAAAAACGAGTTATGGTAACAATAAGTTACTTTTTTTCTTAGTGAGAATAATGAGTTATTATATTATTAATTAATTATAAATTTATTTAAAAAATATTATAAATATTTAAAATATATTATTATAACATATTCTTAAAATATATTGGGACAACTTCGCCGAATAATTAAGAATCAATTTCATGTGAGAAGGCATTTTCATGTCGTGAGTATGTATGTACACTCTACCGGCAGGAATGCCTTTTTTTTGTTTTTTTGTTTTGTTTTGGAGGGAGAGGAAAAATGCCTCGCGCATTCCTGACCCCGGCTGTCAGGTTATGTGGGGCTTGCACCCACTAAAAAATCTCTCCCCAACATGCAGCACGCCGGACATAAGTTACATCACATGGGAGACTCGAGGTATTACTTCACAAGATGCAACAGTCCTCACGCAGAGGCGACATTAAGACGTAAACCGAAGACACAGGACACACGGTAGGTGTTCGAGATTCCGTTAACGTTGCGCCGTCCGATCAGATGGCAGCATCGATCGGGTATCGACGCCAGATCACCGCGGCAGCTTGCGCACGCACGGGCGCGCTCATCGCCAACGTCTTCCTCGCGATATTCAGAGTCGTACAAATGGCCGCGCAGTGATCAGACGCACGACGTGTGCTCTGTGCATTTTTTGATTGTGACTACACATTGAAGTGCCCACCGCAGTGATTACAGCTGCCGAGATACTGCATTAACGTGTAAAGAGACCGCTCGACCAGCTCAGGTGCATCAACACGACGACTCAGGCTCACACGTGCGCGAGTGCCGACCGCCACGTGTCTCACCGGCTCACAGGCGACTCACCACACGAGGAGGGCAATTAATATAATTGTCTCTCGCCTTCAACGATCATACAAAGACTTCTCATTCATACACCGCTCATCGATTCTCAGGTCAGACTGTATCAACTTTGACGCATTAAAGACGGCTCAGACTGTAGTCTAAGTTACACATAAATAAAGTGAATAATTCGTTAACACCTTCCACGCGCGTCATTCTCATCCCGCTTCCATCGCCGGGAAAAATCAGCGATTTCGCGAACAGTAGGTCATCTCAGGAGAGGTGTTTCCGCCCCCGGAAGAGGACGCACCTTAGTCGGGTGGCGGGATCGCACGGCATCATTGACATGAGAGCCCCATGCCCTGCAATATCGAGGACCAACGCGTCCATCACCCGACCACCTCGGGAGGCCCCCATGGTAATGACCGCGGGCAGTCATATCATTGAGGGTCTCCTTTATCGGCTGCGAGAACGTTCGTCCAGGGACATTCCCCCCCCCCCCCCACACACACACATACAGCAGCACACGCGCACGTGTGCGAATCAAACGAGACAGAGACCGCCTCTATCCGGAGAGGGGTTCCACACATAGCTAACTAACCCACGAGTAAACTCGTTAGACTGGGGCATGCTCCCACCCCGGGGTTTTTCCCGCTCCCGGAAAAGAACGCATCCTAGTCGGGCAGCGGAATCGCGCGGCACCAATGACATGAGGGCCCCTGTCCTGCAGTGTCAAGGACCAGCGCGTCCATTGCCCGACCACCTCAGAGAACCCTCATGATGATGACCGCGGGCAGTCATATCACTGAGGGTCCTCTTCATCGGTTGCGAGAACGTTCGTCCAAGAGCATTTCCACCCCCCACACATGCAGCAGCACACGCACAGACGTGCACTAATTAATTAACCAATTAACCCACGAGTAAAGACTCGTTAAGACCAGGGCGTACGGCCCACCACCATGTGCGGGATCCTAAAACCCCCATCCCTAGCCACGCACACGCGGCGAGAGGCGACAATCACCCCCCCCCCCCCCCCCCCCCCCCCCCCCCCCCCGGGCAAGGGGGGGGGGGGGGGGGGGGGGAAGGCAGACTAAAGACGCCCCGAGAGAGCCCCGCCGCAGCCGAAGAGTTCCCAGGGAGAACGACCAACCGCGGACCGCAGCCACAACGGGACATCCGGAACCCGCTGCCTAGCAGCGGGTCCGGAGCCCCGCGAGCACAGCGGTGAGCGGCGGACCCCGGCCGACCGACCCCCAAGAAAGCAACGACCCCCACGACGATTTGATCCGGTATTCATAATCAGATCTTATTGCGGTCTTAATTTATTTTAAATATAAGATCTGACTATGAATACCGGACTGTTGGGGGTTTCGGCAGGAATGCCTGGACATAATACATATATGTACATATACATGTACATATATGTCATGTACATATCAAAATGTCCAGGCATTCCTGCCGGTCAGTGAACATACATACAATTATGCGATAATATCCTGGCGGAAATATTTCTACAAAATTTAAAAAAAAATTAAAAATGTACTACAAAAAACTATAAAATATAATTGCCAGAATCTATTAAATTCTACATGAATTTAAGAAGTACTACAAAATTTTACATAAAAATGCTAGAATTGGAACACTTTTGTAAATTTTTGTATTTTTTTAGTGCATCTTGATCTATAAATTTTTCGGTAAAACTACGCCAAACTACAACTAATACTGATATTCTACACATTTCTATATCTATTTGAGTACAGTAGATTATAAGGAAATACTAGAATTAAAACATTCTAATGAGGAAATTCACCCGACATAAAACAAATTATATTAGTAGGTAAGCTATGGGAGTTCTAACCCATGGGGCAATGAGGGGGGGTGAGGGGCGGGGGGACCCGGGGGTGGGGGGCCGCGGGGGAGGGGGGAACCGCGCGTTTTGGGCGCCGCGGAGAGGGGAAGGGGGGCCGCGCGTTTCGGGCGCCGCGGGGGAGCGGGAAGAGGGGAACCGCGCGTTTCGGGCGCCGCGGGAAAGAGGGAAGAGGGGAACCGCGTTTTTCGGGCGCCGCGGGGAGGGGAAGGGGGAAACCACGTTTTCCGGCGTCGCGGAGGAGGGGGTCCGCGTTTTCCGGTGTCGCGGGGGAGGGGGGAATCGCGTTTTCCAGCGCCGCGAGGTGACCGCGTTTTCCGGCGTCGCGGAGGAAGGGGTCCGCGTTTTCCGGTGTCGCGGGGGAGGGGGGAATCGCGTTTTCCAGCGCCGCGAGGTGACCGCGTTTTCCGGCGCCGCGGGGCGAGGGAGTCAGCGTTTTCGCCGCGCCGCGAAGCGTTCGCGTTTTCGGGTGTCACGGGGCGAGGGGGTCCGCGATCACGTTTATATTGTAAAAAATTGCTTACCATCGCTGGATACCATCCTTCGGCTCTCAGTCACCTTCCGCACTGTGTGTCACACAACATTGATTGTCTTTTTATTGTTACATTTATTGTTACACTTATTGTTAGTCTCTTAGCAGTATAGGTCTCTTAATTTTAGATAATATACACTTAAAATATTTTTAAAAATACTGCAGTCTAAACAGTCGATATTTACACGAAAACACACATAGGACACATA
>NW_020224756.1:0-1233 GCF_003070985.1 Temnothorax curvispinosus
GCGTATAAATTTGTTATTCATTGAGATGACAGTGCTGTGTTATTGTTATATAACCACACACACAAAAAAATTATTACCATTCAACAGCCAAAAAAAGCACTTATTTATTTTATTTCACTTTTTTTAAGTAAGTTTTCTTTCAGCCAAGAATATTTTCTACTAATAATTTTCAAATATCTTGACACAAGTCAAGACTATTGTTTTGAGTACATGTAATTCTTACAATGACTTTATGGTAGATTTGCGGATATACAAGCTTACCATTTACTTAATCCGCAAATCTACCATAAAGTTGTAAGAATTACATTTACTCAAAACAATATTCTTGACTTGTGTCAAAATATTTTGAAACTATTAGTAAGAAAATATTCTTGGCTGAAAGAAAACTTAAAAGGACAGAAATATTTATTATTCTCGACAACAATTGTGAACCAGTGTAATGACAATTGATCGTGTTGGAGTGCTTTTTAATCAAAATGAGACAGTTATTTTATCTCGTTGACCAAATTATTGTTACACCGTATTGTTTGTTATTCAGATGCTTGAAGAACCCAAAGGGTTGAAACGTCGTAAAGTCGTTTGACATTACACTGGTTGCCAATTGTTGTCGAGAATAATAAACATTTCTGTTTTAATCATTATTGGCGAAACAATTATTTCTATTACTTAAAAGAAGTAAAATAAAACAAGTAAAGTGCTCTTCTTGGCTGCAAAATAATTATTTTTCAATGTGTATAACAATACCTTATAAGACCACTATATTCATTTCTTTACTAGAATATTTGTTTCTTTTTCGATTATCTTTGCTTCATTTAGAAATCTATAAAGAATTTTTACGACTCGATAATTAAAAAGTATACGCTTAAATACATTCGTATAAATAACGTGTACATTTAGGTGCTAGAGTAATTCTGGCTGGTATAAATATGGAAGAGACAAATGAAGCAGTCGAAGATATAAAGAACAATCCACCTTCATGGTAAATATATAAACTTGTATCATAAGAAGCAATTAAATTAATTGTACTATTTACTTTAATTTATTCGTGACTTTATGACACTATATTTATCTCAATCAAATTTTTTCATGATGGAGAAAATGACGATATGGTCTGTAAATCAACGGTTACTTTTAGGATGACAAAGGATGAATATAAAAATAACGTAGGTGAGCTTGCGATTTATTTTCTGGATCTGCGCAGTTTTAAAAGCGTGAGAGATTGTGCTAAAAATC
>NW_020224757.1:0-2589 GCF_003070985.1 Temnothorax curvispinosus
GACTCATCGGCTTCATGGTGCCGCCAATTAGCCACCCGCAGACTCGGGTGCGACCATAAACGCATAAATCCGTCAAGCCAGGGCCCGACCGTCGACGACGGCCGCGTGGAAGATCCCAGAATGGCGATGAGAGCCGCCGCGGGGCGTCGATGCGGGAACAATGTCGCGGAGTTCATCCGCGTCTCCTTTTTTCAGCAGTCCCGTCACGTGTATGACGAGCGCGACCTTCCAAGAAGAGCGTTCTTCGGAGACCTCCGTATAGCGTCACGTCATAGTATCTTGAAGGGACGATCGAATGTCCACTGTGGGTGAACAAGATTTCGTCATGGGGTTCTTTTGCTTCCGGTTAGGAGACATTTTTTGCGAATGTAGAGCACAATGTGAATGAAGAACGAAGATTAAAGGCTGAACCGTAACGAAAAATGTGCGAAAATAATAAAAAGGAAGATATAACATTATACTAATGTATGACAGAAGGTGACGGGCGAGCATTCTTACGATAATATCTTGAAATCGGGTTTCAAATTGATATCTAATTCAAATCTAAAATGGGATATTACATATTAGATAAATGTCATTGTAAGTTATTTAAATCATAAAATTGAAAATTCCAAGTCATAAATCGAGTTATATCCCAATTTTTCCTTTCATTCTCCTAACGATCGAAGAGAGCTCGTGTCTGTATAATATTATTCTCGACTGTTTAATTTATATGTTCCTCATTTCTTATATTTTATCGTGTTCGGGCGCTAAGGACGCGTCTTAATTTTCCCCTGGCTGGTATCAGGATCTGGCGTGCCACCGGCCTATTCATTTCCTAATCCCCCAAAGAAGGGGTAAAGCCGCTGCATGGTACCCCTATCCCGGGATAAAATAGCCGGCGCTCTTAACGTAAAACGCCTCGGTAATTCGAGATTTCCGGCAGCGTTTCGCGCAGCGAGGGAAACAGCGCAAGTTTTCTTCCAGTCGGAGAAGAGATGGCCGCGAAGTTTTCACTGTGCGAGTGCACAAGAGAGAAAGAGAGAGAGAAAGAGGAGTTTCGAGGACGATGCCAGAAGGGATTATACCCGGCAAGAGTAACCGGCGGTACATCCTTAATTGAACCATCGTTCTTGCACGCCTAACGCATTCGTGAACCATCGTTCTCGTCGAGTCGCGCGTGCTCGCGTGCTGGCTTATTTGGAAACTTAACAAAGCAGTAAATCCTGCCGCGGGACTCTCTCTTTCGTCCAACGCGATCCACGCACTTTACTGTCTTGATGCGAATTCACGTCTCAATCGCTCATGAAAGAGAAAGAAAGAGAAGGGAAGAGGGATAAGTTTCCCTCACTCACTTTCTTGACTGAGATAGATTTATCGAAGTAATTTGAAATAAACTTAAAGCAGTTATCTTAGAACAGTTCTTACTTATCCACAATGCCACACAGTGACATCATCTTTCGTAATATATAAATCTGATAATAAATCGTTAGAAAGCTAACTTTAAATTGTTTACCAGCCTTTTATATAAAGCATAAAATAAAAATTAATAATGCAAAATTTGTATCATTAATACTGAAATAAAAATTAATAATGTCACATATGCATTATTTCTGCTTCATTAATTATCGCTTTAATAACAATTTTTAAACAGCTTTTAAAACAGCTTTTACGGTATTATTCATCGCTTATCAATATTAATAATCACAATATTATTCTTGTATTACATTTATATTATACATATATATATTTTTATATATTAATATTATATTAACAAATCGATAATTTCAACTTTTTAGAAATTAATTTTATACAATAATAATAATAATTTTTTAAGATCCTGCTTTTTCATTACCCGAACAAAATAAACGAGTTATAGGGTTTTGTTTTCAGGCATCACTGCTAGGCACTGATCGCCGTGCCGCGGAAGAAATCCCTGAAGATCGATCCGGTGCAAGGCTTCACGCCTCGTCGTGAGTGTAATCGGCGCTCTTAACGCTTTAATCCCTCGGCGCGGCTCCGATCTTCAAGGCTCCGGGACTCTCAGCAGGAAGACCTCACGAGCACACTCCACTCGGCCCTTATCCTTCCCCTTGCACTCTTCCCCGTTGCTCTTTGTACCTGAATTTAACTGGAATGCTGTCTTTGGTGGTGTGACCGATGATCGCCATTTGCACCTTCAATGAGTTGGGAGGAGAGGAGATATACGAGAGGTATCCCGAGAAAAAAAAGCGTGTCAGCTCGTAAAAATCTGTTCTTATCAAGAACGAATTTCGTATGCCTAGAGAGAACCCCGATAATTTGATATTTAATAGGAAAATTTATTTTAATCAAATTGAAAATTCGTAGGCATTTCTTGCGATTTTTTAAAATAAAATTTTCATTCTGCAATTTAAAATGTATGCTTTGTTGCGATAAATTCCTCTTAATCAATTAATGCATTTTTTTCTCTTTTCTATTATCGATCCAGTCCTCAATTATCCATAAAATCTCATGCATATACTGTTCTCTCACCAATATTTCTTCTCGATGTTCACAAACGCTATTGTTCATCAAAGTTTTTTTTTTACTCTCTATTTGGACCATCTTTTGAGACCCCGTTTTTCTACA
>NW_020224758.1:0-1084 GCF_003070985.1 Temnothorax curvispinosus
GAACTTCGCAGATATTGATACTTCTGTATTTCGGTGAGTGTGTCGTTCTCATGAATCAATGATGTGAACGCATCCTTAAATAAGAGCCATTCATTGTAATTGCCACTGAACTCGGGAAGTTTCAACGTTGGCAGCTTGACTTCCATTCGCCGTTCGCCCCGTCCGCGCCTTCCGTCTTCGTTTTGTGGCTCTGCCCTTGCGACCTGAGCTTGTACCTGATTAGCGGCTTGTGCTGTATCGAGCACCATTTGGATCTTCGTTGCTGCTTCGAAATAGATATTTTCAAAAATCTGTCGTTCTGCCTCTTGCTCTGCGGTAGGCAGCACTTCTTCATCTGCGGCGACTTCGATTCCTTCTAATCTTGCGTCGTCAATCTTTTTCTGAACTTCTTGGAAAGCCTCCCACAAGTTTTCGATTTTCGTCAACTTGACCTTTGCTTCGGCAACTGACGTATTTTCATCGACAGTATTATTTATTCGAGTCATCTGACCCTTTATCGTAGCTCGATTCTGCTTCAATCTTCTTACGTCTGCCATTTTCGTTCTCTTGCTTTGTACTCGATGTGAGTCCTCGAATCTCGCGACGTACGCGTTTGTGATCTCTCGCGATGAACGCGTTTACGCACTCGAAACGTTACTTCCCGGTTGGCTGGCTTGAATGCCTCTGCGCACTTGCGATGCGTTTCTACGACACGCCCGACGTGTATCACTCGTGACGTGTCCCTTTCGGCGTGAGCTAGACGCGATATAGCTATACGAGCTATGCCCTGATCACTGGCGACGCGTGTTCACTCGCGACGCGCAAATCTCGTCGTGTGCGAGATACGATTGTCTCTGCCCCGCGAGGTGCTTCCCGACACTCGCGACGTGCATCTCCTCTCGGCTTGGTGAGATATGATATGTCTCTGCACCCGCGAAGTGCTTCCCGACACTCGCGACGTGCGACTCTCGGCGTGAGCGAGCTATGTCCCGTTGTATGACAATGTCACTATGTGAGCGCTTCGACCGGATCTCGATGTGATCGAGTTATCCCTATGGCAGCGTCACGATCGATTCTCGATTCGACTCTCGATTTGCGCGAGCCA
>NW_020224759.1:0-1213 GCF_003070985.1 Temnothorax curvispinosus
GCATTTTGTAGTCGTATTCAATTTTGCAAAAATACAAATGTAAGAATAATTATTATTATTATTATATTATTCTGAGGTATTTTTTTTCAAATCAAAAATAAAAAAGGGGTCCGGGTCCCAGCGAGACACCATTCGAACAACATAAGTTTGTAACCAACCAACCAACCAACCATTGCATTGCCCCAACTTAGGGACCCTCTCTAAATATATAGAGAGCTGGGCAAGCAGCAGCAATACTCTCGGTGGGTTGCCATCCCCATCTACAATTCCGAGAGGTGGCGATCGAAATCTGACCAAAAACCGTCTTGGTCCTAACCGGATTTGAACTCGGTTCTCCGTCTCACTAGACCAGCGCACATCTCTCTGCGCCACGATCGCCACACTGTCGATCGGTGCTCTTTGGAATTAAGTAGTTGTCTCCCGACAATACAATCCGTAGTCAGTTGAATGTAATCTTATTTACGAGTAGAAGCGTAGAAGTTAAGCAGCCTAAACGCTATTTGCTCAGTACCGCGAGACACTTTACTTCCCGGCACGTACCGTAAGAGTGATTGACGATCGCGAGCACGGCTTTAATATGACATGACGTCGTTATGTGTAGAAGAAGGTTGTCAATGTTACACGTACGTGCAACGTGTCTGTTCGCCGAAATTAGAAGCGATTTGGGAAACGATATCAAACTGGAACGATTAGAACGTTGAATAATTTTATTATTTATAATTAGGGAAATTACATCTCACCTTTACGAGCAAACATTTAAAATTTATTTTTTTGTTTAGCATCTTCAACGCACACGCGCACATTCCTCGCGGACGAGTAATGTAGCGTTAAACACAGAATCGGGCCGACTAAAGATCGACTAAATAAAGTTTATGCAAATTGTCATCTTCGGCCGCAGTGCTCTGCGGCGAGACGCATACGTCGCGATTTACGTGCTTATAAAACAGCACGGGTAAATAATGAGAAGCGTCACGTTTCAAAGAAAGTATGTAAGTCTCCTCGGCACGATATAGCTTATTCGCGTAGTCGTCGCATCATCGCGATTGCATTTGCCTCGCGATTAAAAGGAATGGAGATCAGTCCTGCCTTTCTTGTCGATTATCGTCGAGCTTGTAGAATCTCGGGGTAATAAAAAAAAATGAAGATTGCACCGATGAAAGTGGCGGAAATATCGATCGATTATATCGAGACGCTGAACGCCTAATATGCCATT
>NW_020224760.1:0-1484 GCF_003070985.1 Temnothorax curvispinosus
CACTGTTGGGAATCCCTTCCTTCGAGTCCCTACTGTGCGTTTGTAACATCAAAATCTTACTCTATCGTTTCCTTGTCCCGGTTTCTTAACTACTTCCGCTAACGAGGTCAGGAAATGAATAGAGGTTCGTTAGGAAAAAATATGTATATTTGTTTCTATACAAAATAAACTTATGCTTAATCAGTCATGGCGTTTGACGCCATCTTTCAACCTATACGCGATATGGTGTTTAACCGCAAACAAAAACTTTCTGCGCAATAGGACGCTTTATAACTATACAAAATAATCTGCGCAATATGGCGCTTAAGGAGCTTCACTGAATCTACCGCGCAATATGGCGAGTAGGTAAGCTACGTTTGTTCTAACCATGGGGCAATGAGGGGGGGTGAGGGGCGGGGGGGAACCGCGGGCGGGGGAGCCGCGGGGGAGAAAACCGCGCGTTTCGGGCGCCGCGGGGGAGGGGGAGGGAGGAACCGCGTGTTTCGGGCGCCGCGGGGGAGGGGGAGGGGGGAACCGCATGTTTCGGGCGCCGCGGGGAAGGGGGAGGGGGGAACCGCATGTTTCGGGCGTCGCGGGGGAGGGAAAGGGGGGAACCGCGTGTTTCGGGCACCGCGGGGGAAGGGAAGGGGTGAACCGCGTTTTCCAGCGCCGCGGGGCGAGGGGGTCCGCGTTTTTCGGCGCCGCGGGAGTGCCGGTTGTTACATACCGCGGTGCTAAACTACGCGCTAAGTCCGAATATGAGCGAATCTTAATAGCGTGTTACCCCGATCGCGGTATCCGAGCGACTGCCTCGAGTTGCCGAGCGCTCTCGGCTATCCCACCTCAGGATCTCTATCCCTACCGCCGGGTTGTTATTCACATCCTGGTATTTTTCCGTGCCAGATGTTACTCGCTTTCACTTTTCTTTGGATAGTTTTTGCCTGTTTTCGTCGCCGGTGACGGCTGCGGTTCTCAATCTGCGCTTTATAACTAATCGCGCCTGCGGTTCTCAATCTACGTCTTATAACTAATCGCACGCATCGGCACGGGTCCCGCTGGACCCCGCTCCCCTGGTTCCCGGGTTCGGGTATTTCACGATTGAGTGGTCTCGCTGACCCTCTGGATTTATTTCGGCGCCTCCTCTAATGACTTTCCACCCGCCGATTTTCCCCGGGCTCCCTCGGTTTTCGATATCTGGGAGTCATCATTTGTCCCCGCTAGACTCGCTTCCGTTATCAATATCGCGTCTCGAGTCGATCGGTTGTTCTTCGGGTCGCCCTTGAGGCGTGTTTGGCGAGTCGGCCGCCCGCTGTGACCTCCGTGCCCTTCGGCGCGGGGGTCATTGTTATGACCCAGCGATTTTCGCGCCCGTCGGTGGTATCGCGTCGCGGTCCGGTGGGTCTTGGTTTGTGCGTCCCCTGAAACGACCTCCACGGCTCAGCCTTCGGCTAAGACCTTCGTGCCCCCCGGTACGGGGTCATTCTCGTGACCCCGCGATCTCCGCG
>NW_020224760.1:1584-6021 GCF_003070985.1 Temnothorax curvispinosus
CTCAGCCTTCGGCTAAGACCTTCGTGCCCCCCCGGTACGGGGTCATTCTCGTGACCCCGCGATCTCCGCGCCCGTCGGTGATATCGCGTCGCGGTTCGGTGGGTCGCTGTTTATACGTCCCCTGAGACGACCTCCACGGCTCAGCCTTCGGCTAAGACCTCCGTGCCCCCCGGTACGGGGGTCACCCCCGTGACGCCGCGATCTTAGCGCCCGTTGGCGTTGTCGCGTCGGAATTGATTCGATCGCTCTCCGGGTCGCCTCTGAAACGATTTACGCGGCTCGGCCCCCGGCTATGACCACCGTGCCCCTCTGCGCGGGGGTCATTCGCGTGACCCCGCTATTTCCGCGTTGGTCGTTCTCGGCGCTTCGTATATCGGGTGGTTGGCCTCCGGGTCACCCCTGAGACGTATTCCGGGGTTCGGCCCCCGGCTATTACCGATATACCCCCGTTCGCGGGGTTCAATCTCGTGACCCCGCTATCTCGCGTGCCCGTTGCGCTATCTCGACCGCGCTCATCCCGATCTGCTCTGCTTGGCTCTCCTTCCAAGGCCCGCTCGTTGGCTCGCTCGGTGGCTCGCTTGTTGGCTCGATCATCTGCTGCTCGTCTGCCGGGGTCAATCGTACCCCGGTCACCTATATTTCGGGATTCAGGTAAACGCTAGCCATATGGGCTCTTCGGACTCGCCTATCCGATAATACTATTCGCAAATTGTCGATGTCCGCTGCTCCCCTGGTCGCTGATGCCCCTCGAGGTTGTCCGGCTGCTCAGCTATGCGAACGGTTGCAAGGTGCCATCTTAAAGTTAGCCGGTTGATATCAGTTAAAAGTTAGTCGTCAGTATTAGGCGATTTTGCCCTCGTCTATTTTTTTACGATATCCGTTATACCTTTACCCCAGTGATCCTAAGACACGCACTCAAACTACACAGTTGCGACCATGATGTAATAAACAAGGTGTGTTCTTGCGCAGCTATTTTTTTCAGCCAATGAACAGAGGTCCCAACTCTGCGCCATTTCCTAGCGCCAATTTTGAATACGACTGAGTTTAAACATATATAAAGCAGACGTAAAAATAGAAAATAGACGTTTGCTAGCTACCGTGATGTAATATTATTATTTTTGAATATTATTATAGCTATTATATAATAACGTTTATTAAATTTTTGTAATTGTATAATTATTATTCTTATTTTAGATATGTTATAAGTAAATATTGAAAACACTATACGTTTACATTACTACAATAAATGGTTATAAAAATGTAATAACTAATAAATAAGTATTAAGTCCTGTTCGGAATAATTCCGTCCAACTATAAACCCGTGCTGATTGGGATATTAATAACACTGAATGATGAAATGGTAAATAAGGAATCAATTAATTACGTTTTATGTAATTTTTTTATTTATAATTTTTTACATTTTTTTGTTGAATTTTCTCCGGTTGTTTTCAGCCATGATAGATTTATTAACGTTTCCGTAAATGAATATACGTTCGCGTTCGTATGAGGCATAATAATGCTTTTTCCGGTATAATTATTGTATTCTCGATTTTTGCTATAATTATTGTAGCTAAATTTCTAAAAATCCACGGTCCTTTTTTAAAAAATGAACCATGATACTTTTGAAATTCGACATTCATGACCTTAGCGACAGTCATTAGATCATCTGAAGAATGTATAAGTTTGCCTTTAGATATCTGGTAAATCCAATCGTGTTTTGGATCGATTAAAAGCTCACTCGATATTCCCAATGTGGGAAACTCGGTGCGGAACCTAAATGCCACATATCCTGCAATGTATTTCAGACCCTCTTATTTCGTTGAACTCGCCAGAACCAGTGATATTGGTGGACGTGGCAGCAGATATTGATGCAGCTGGTTCTATGCTGGAACTCATTTTGTTGAACTCGCCAGAACCAGTGATACTGGTGGACGTGGCAGCAGATGTTGATGCAGTTGGTTCTATGCTGGAACTCGTTTCGTTGAACTCGCCAATCATCTGGTCAGATGCTGAAAAATAATTGTAATAAGTCGTTATGTTATAGATGTAATTGTTAAATAAACAATCTCCATTAAATTACTGGGAATTGTGCATAATAAATATACCTACTGGAGATATCAAGTGTTGACGTCATTGGATCTTCACAGGTCACTGTAGCTTCTGATATCTGGTCAGCCACTGAAATATTTATTGAAATATTAATTTTCAACCCAAAGCTAAATATTTCTTAATCGCATACAGTGTATACAATATAACACACAGTTGAATTAACTAATAATAAACTTACAATTACTAATAGGAGCACTGATACGTGTGGACGTCTCTGCGGATGTTGCAATAACATTTATGGGGCTCAATTCACAGACTTCATGAAGCATCTGCTGGAAGTCTGAAAAATAATTGTAATAATAAGAAAATAATAACATAATAATAGAAATGAAGAGAAATTATTAAATATTAAATATTAATTGGAAAATTACTCCTAATAGAAGCTAAACAGAGAAAGACTTTCGCAGATAATGTTTATTATTTAGAATTCTTATATGAACGTGAAAAAAAGTGTTCGCTGATATAATTTATTTATGAAAATTATTGAGTCCAAATCTAAATTTAATAACAAATATGAATATCTTAAATAAAATACATATTACCATCATTTCCTGGAAATGCAAAGGGTACAGCATCTGGGTTGAGGGGCCTAGAATTCCTTGGTGTTCCTGCTAACTCGTCTACGAAGGACACCTTCTTGTAGCATGACTCATTAAAATGAGCTGAGCACACACGAGTTGCATCAATAAATTCCGTAATTAATTAATTATTAATTATTAATCGAAACGTGCATTAAAAACATGGCATTATCGACAATTCTGAGGAGCTGTTGAACGCCAAAGTGATCAACTATACAAATAATAAAAAAGTGCCTCGATATTATTGTTATTAAATTAATGTTTCAGTAGTTAAAATTTTTGTAATTTTGCTGATAGTAATTTTACTTATGTTTGAGATGTATTTCAAGCATGTCGAAAAATATAAAAATATAAACACATGAATTTCCGGCCCTACACGGATGAGCCACCTTAAGAACAATAAAATGATCTTGTAAGTAAATTGTATTAACATGTACATACCATTTTTCTTTTTAATTTCCCCTATTCTCCTTCCACACGCCATTATCCACTTTTCACGGAGCTCCCTTTTTTTTGGAAAAGAAAAAAATCGGTAGTTCCCTTTTCCAGAACGGTTTGTGCACAATTTCATGGCACACAGCGGCATTGTCACTAAATTTGTTTAAAATTTCACTTATAAACACTGAATCGCAAACTGAGAAACTAATGTAAACACCCGGGAATCTAACCTCGTCACACACTACTTCGCTCTACATATACACACTACTCATACACATATAAATCAAATATGGCCGAAAGTTGAGACCTGCGCAGATCGTGACGAAAAATAGACCTGGATAGGAACACACCTTGTTTATTACATCATGGTTGCGACTTGAGTTTGTTTGCGCGAATAACGCTTCCTCAAGTGTTCTAGCAACCTGTGTGGAAAACGCATAATTTCATACGTAGTATCACTCTCTTATAATTGCGAGAATCTAAGTATCGCAAGAGTCGCGAAGGATCCACACTTTATACTTGATCACGCAGAAACATTTATACAGTTTCTCGAGAACATTGATTCGCAGGAGCCATTTCATTATTTGTTTTGCACTCGTGAAAGCAAGTGGTGGACGAAACCGAACGAGCGAGGAAACTTTGAAACGCAATAACGTCAATCAATCGAACGTCATCACTGTTCAGCGACTTGGTTTCGTGGATCGAACGCGCCGCAAAATCAACACGAATCGCCAAAGCGTATTTATCTTTACACGAACGTTATTGATAAAAATAAACAAACAAGGACGATAATCGTAGGATTTGAAAACATTTCTTTTGGATCTCGCAACGCGCCATGGAAGAGTTTATATAAATGTTGTCGAGAAATGATCGCGGGAAACAAATTAACGAGGCGCGACCGACACGTCGCGCGAAAACTTATCTATTTGTTAAACGCGTGACAAAGTGAGAAAATTATCAAACGGCTTTACCGCGAGCATCCTCGAGCTCACGGCAAGAGGGAATTCGCGCAGGACGAGAAGCGGAGCGAATGAGTCGCGGAGCGCAGCGCAGCGCAGCGAGGTCCGAGAGTTGAATGAAAACGTTCTGCGCACGCAACGTGACGTCCGTGCGCCGCACCGCGCGTGCGCGCCGCGTGGTCGGCGACGTTCGAGCGTACGTGGCGCAGCCCCGAGCCGCGGGATTTGAACGATCCACAACGTGTAGCGACCGTCGTATTCGTCATGGGTATAGCGACTGTTGCGCGTTTCTAGCGGCCCCAAACCAAACCTTCTAAGTCGTGTATCGATGCGATTCAAAGATCGGGCGCGTA
>NW_020224761.1:0-3599 GCF_003070985.1 Temnothorax curvispinosus
TCAATTATTGCAAACGTATAAGCCACATCCTTCACGTAGTTTCCTTAATCTTGCTGCTGGCAATGGCTTTGTTAGTAAATCTGCAATCATGTCCTCACTTGGACAATATGAACAAGAGATTTCGCCTTTCTTCACGTGATGTTTGATAAAATGCACTTTTGTATCTATATGTTTGGTTCGATTTGATAGTCTCTCCTCCTCAATGAATTTCAAACAACTTTGATTATCTTCATAGATGACAGTCGGTGTCTTCATGTCGATGTTGAAATCATTTAATAATCGTCTCAACCATATCACCTCTTGTGCTGCTTCACAAAGTGATACGTATTCCGCTTCTGTTGATGAAAGGGCTACACACGGTTGTTTCCTGCAGCTCCAACTTACAGCGGCTCCATACACAAAGAAAATGTGACCGCTGTTTGACTTGCGATCTGATTTACATTCTCCCCAATTTGCGTTTGCGTAGCCTATAAGCGGGGTGTCTTCGTTTACATCTCCAAGCTTCAACTTAAAGTTGATTGTTCCCTTTAGATACCTGGCTATTCGCTTGAGTTCATTCCAATGTCGCTGCGTAGGTTTGCTAATTTTCTGCGCCAAAATGCTTACACTAGCAGAAATGTCAGGCCGTGAAATGACGCTGATGTACAGTAAACGTCCAATCAACTTTTGGTACTTTTCAGTTTTCAGTAGAATATCAGACTCGCTGGTATCCTTTTCGTAATTGCTACTTATCGGCACTTCTGAAGGTTTAGCATCAGATAATGAAAAATCCGCTACAACTTCTTTGATGTATGCTGATTGACTTATATTGTATGTTCCATCTGTATCTTTAGTAATTTCGAGCCCAAAGTACTCCTTGATCGGTCCCAAATTCTCAATTTTAAACTTTGATTTCAACGTTGACTCAACTTCTGTAATGTGTTTGCGTTTTCGACTCGCAATTATAATGTCATCAACGTAAATGAGAATATAGATCTCCTCATCTTCAATTTTCTTTCGATAGAAACAGGGGTCTGCTGAGCTTTGCTGAAATCCCATTGACAGAAGTGCTTCGTGTAACGTTTCGTTCCAAGATCTCGCCGATTGTTTCAATCCATACAGACTTTTCATCAATCGACAAACCATTTCAATCTTGCCTTCTGCAACAAATCCAGGAGGTTGTTTCATATATATCACTTCATTGATGGTTCCGTTAAGAAATGCTGTTTTGGCATCCATGTGATATATCTCCATATTATGTTTCGCACCTAATGCAAGTAACACGCGAAACGTTGAATGTTTCACAACCGGCGCAAAGACTTGGTCGTAATCTTCACCAAATTTTTGGGAATAACCTTGCGCAACCAAACGTGCTTTGAAGCGGCGAATACTCCCATCTGCTGCACGTTTGACCTTATAAATCCATTTGCAACCAATCGCCTGTCTATCATGCGGTAACTCGGACAACTCCCATGTCTGATTATCCTTCAAAGACGCCATCTCCTCCTGCATTGCTTTAATCCATTGATCTTTAAGTGGACCTGACACAGCTTCGTTATAGCTCTTCGGTTCCTTTACTGCATTATGGACAATGTTCATTTCATTAATTAGACGCTTCGGCGGTTTCCCCTTTGTGCTTCTTTCCGATCGTCTTGGTGGAGTGATGTTGGTGTCTTCGTCTTCACTATCTTCCGAATAATAGATCGTCTTATCCAAATCTTCATCGTCGCTATGATGCTCTTTATCCGCGTTTTGATTTGACGTGGTTGTCGCTTCTTCATCTGATGGCTTCATCCTAGTAGAAATCTCAGAGATCTTCTCCTGAACCGGGAACTTCACGTCTCTGCTGATAACTACCTTTTGCGTTGATGGATTGTAACATCGATATGCCTTTGATTTATCATCATATCCAACTAAAATCATCGAAACAGCTTTCGGATCCAACTTCTGTCGCTTTTCTGCATGTACATAAACATAACATTTTGATCCAAATGACTTGAAATGCTGAATGTTTGGTTTTTTACCAAACCATCCTTCGTAGGGAGTCACTCGAACCGATTTCCATGGTAAGCGATTTTGAACGTAGTTCACCATCATTACAGCTTCTCCCCAGAATCTGTTGTCGAGTGTCGATTCGATGATCATACAGCGTGCCATCTCGATGAGCGTCCTGTTTTTACGTTCCGCTACTCCATTCTGCTGCGGGCTATATGCTGTGGTATATTGAATTTGTATACCATTCTCTCTCAAGTACTTTACAACTTCTTTACCGGTATACTCGCCACCTTGGTCAGAACGTATAACCTTTGGTCGTTTATTAAACATCGTTTGGACCAATTGAATATATTCCTTCAATTTTCTGAATACGTCTGATTTGTTCTGCAGCAGATAAACAACGGAATATTTAGTATAATCGTCTATAAATGTAAGTACATACCTTTTCTTCGATGGTGTCATAGTTTGCATCGGGCCGCAAACATCCGTATGAATTAAATCCATTACTTCATTAGAATATTTATCCACTGCTTTTGGAAATGGTACTCGTGTCATTTTTCCTTGTTGACATATATCGCACGTCTCACGAATTGGACAATTTGCAATGTCAGCACCCTTAACGTGTCCATCCGTGCTTAAGCGTTTTATAACCTCCAAATCGCGATGACCACACCATTTGTGCCATTGGTGTATACAATTCTTTGGATGAACTGCATCAACTGTTAACAGTACCTTGTTAGCTTCCTTTAATATGTACAGGTTATCTTGCAATTCTGCTGTGGCTACTTGAACATCCTGACGCATGATGTCACAATTTCCACCCGGTACAAACTTGACATCAAACCTATTTGCTACAAGTTTACGAACTGATAATAAATTTCCACTTATTGATGGTACATATAATACGTCCTGAATCTTGATCGACCGGCTTTTTCCATCGTTATTTACTACATGAATTTTTACTGCACCGATCCCCTCAACTGCGACTCGCTGTCCGTTGGCTACGAAGATCTTCTCTTGATGATTCTCGTTGAATTCGGCAAACATATTTCTGTCGGATGTGACATGTGATGTTGCTCCTGAATCAACTATCCATCCGTGCTTGAATTTTGAGGTTAAGAATAGGAAATCATCACTCTGCGATTCTTCTACTAAATTCGCTTGTTGCTTGCTATCGGGTTGTTGTTTGCTAGTATCGCCCTTTCCTTTTACTTTCTTATCCTTCAAATACTTTTTGTACTTTGGACATTTTGGCTTAAAATGCCCCTTCTCTTTGCAGAAATAACATACGATGTCCTTTGCCTTGGTATTTACGTGTAACGCCATTGCACCATCTGTATCATTGGAATGTTTGTCCTTTCGTTTCTTCCATTCGTCTAATAAACGTTGCTCTACTACGGCCGTCGTCAATTCAGTTTCTCTTGACTCCAACGCTGTTACCAAAGTATTAAAACTTTCTGGCAAACTACCTAATAGAACTGCAACGTGCCAGTCATCGGTCTTCAACTCCTTACCAATGTCGTGTAATTGTTGAAACGCTTCAGCGATACGTGCGATGTGCATTTCCAAATCTGCGCTTTCATCTAGTTTCATATTCATAAGACGCTTTGTCAGCCGAACCAAAC
>NW_020224762.1:0-2984 GCF_003070985.1 Temnothorax curvispinosus
CGACATATAACAGTGGATTGTCAGCCTTTCTCTGGCAAACATGATGCTGCAGCTGTCTGCGAGAAGGTTGCTGATGCAATAACTGAATTGAACTTAGGCGATGATGAAATTGAAAAGTACATAGTGTCCGATAATGGAACTAACATGGTAAAAGCACTGAGTGAGCCTTCTGAGAAGACCATGAGTGATGCCAGCTTGCCAGACATTCTAAAAAATAAGAGGTCATGGCAGCATGTGCTTTGTTATAATCATACTCTTCAGCTTGCTATTAGTGACACACGGAAGAAAATCGATTTAAACGCTGTTATTGAAAAGGTATCCAGCATGGTAGCACGATACAACAGGAGTAAAACTTCAAGAGAATCACTCCAGTTTTTCCAGGAAAAACACAAGCTGCCATTGCATGACCTAATCCAGATGGTTAGTACAAGGTGGGATAGTGAGTTCCTCATGCTTGAAAGGTTTGTCGAGCAGAAGGCAGCTATCACTAGTGAGCAGTGTAAAGCAGGTGTCAACAGCCTAACAGCCCAGGAATGGAAGCTGGCAGAAGGATACGTTGAAGTGCTGCGACCAGTAGCCAACTTTACAGCTGAAATGGGAAGCTGCAAGAAACCAACACTCTCCATGGTGCTACCTGTGTTGTTTGAAATAAAGTCAACATTGGAAGACTTCATCAAGAAATCCAAGAAGGGCACTGGGATCATGTTTGCTAAAATTTTGCTGGCAAATATAAAATTAAGATTTCCAGACATACAGTACTTTGAGTCAAAGTTGTACCAAATTGCCATGCTGCTTGACCCCAGGTTCAAGAATGTTCTTGTCAGTGACAATCTACAAGCCGCTGCACTGCTGGAAGACATGGCTCTAGAAAAGTGGAGGCAACATATTAGAAGAGGCATCATTCAATGCACTACTACCAACCAAGAAGCAGCAAACATATCAGCCTTATCTGCATCTAGCCAGAAAAAAACAAAGTGGGGTCACTTTCAAAAGAAAACTGTGATGGTCAAAAATATGGAAATGCCTGATAAAATGGACAGCATAAAAAGAAAGGTACGTATTTCTATACTGTTTTATTAGTACTCAAATGGTTCTTTTCAGTGAAATAAAACAAACAAATATTCTTTTTTAAGGTAGAAGCTTACCTGCAGATACCAACGATTGGGGCGGATGAAGACCCGCTGGCTTGGTGGAGAGTGAACAAAGCAGCCTTTCCACTTCTCGTTCCTCTCGCCCGCCACTACTTGGCCCTTGCTGCAACTGAGACGTCTAGTGAGAGAGTTTTTTCTGTTGGAGGCAATGTAGTTATGCAGAAAAGAACAAATCTACTCTCGCAGCATGTGAGAGAGACTGTTTTCTGTCATGATAACATCCCTGAAAGTTACTTTAAAAAATAGCCTGTAATGAAAGACTGTCCCTGTGTTAGTCTGTAGTGTCTGTACTCACTAGTCTATTCCTACTAATTACTTGTTTTTGGAGAACTTTATAATGCTCAAATATTTTTTTGATTGTGATAAATGTCAAATGTTACTTTTGTTTTACTTTAATTGATTCTATTCATTAAAATTTAAACCTCAGTTGAGTGCCATTTGTGCAATATACATATATTTTTTCTTTTATTTTGATGTTTCTATGAACAATCTTAGTTTGTTAGCAAAGAGTACAAAACACAGTACAAAACTGTGAGATTATAATAATGTTTCAATTCAACGTTTGTAGTGTTAGTTTTATCGTATTTTACATTCTCTGTTCTGCTCTAAGCAGTCTTAGTTCTTAGTGTGTTACCAAAGTGTTTACGTCTCTTGAGTTGGAGCCTTGAAAATTATCAGCCAATATTAAGTAATGTGTAGATTTGACGAATAATTCAAGCTACTGCCATTGTGATTTTTCATGCTATTTTTCTCTTTAACTGAATATATATTATATATTAAATATATTATGAATGTAAACTTAAAACCTATGACTCAATTCTGTGGCTGTGAAAATGTCTTACTAAGTTACAGTGACTTAATATTGTAGTACACACTGTCCCCTAAAAGGCTTTGGCCTTTCTGTATTTGTTACTTTTAATAAAGTATAATTTTTAATTTTAATATATGCATAAATGGATAAATGCTTTTCATTTCACTAATACATTTCTCATTTGACGCTAAGGGATCACATATCACAATTAGTTCTCTACAATTCTGCTGTTGTAACGGAATTTTACATAGGCTCGCATGAAGACTCCATTTTGCATTTTGTATTAAGTATTTGAATATAATGAATATGTACTGTCAGTTATAGTTATACCTACCAATACTATGTCGTGATTTGTGGATTATCTTGCTGGACTCTTGGTGCAGACGGAGTAAGTTGCACATTGCACAGTTGGTCGTTACGAGACTTCAGACTTCGTTAATTTTGATTCACTTATTCGATGTTTCAAATGCTTATGTCACATTCCTGGCTTGCAGGATTTCTACGCGTTGATTCGATTCGAATTCGAAATATGGGTGATTCGATTCGATTCGATTCGGCGATATTTTTGTCAATTCGATTCGATTCGATTCGAATTTTTTTTTGCAAATTCGATTCGATTCGATTCGAATTAGAAAACCTTAATTCGCACATCTCTACATCACACCTATTATCAATGATGATAGTGATGAAGATTAGTCCATCCATATGACTATAAATAGTGTAAATAATGGTATGAATGTGATTATGTGAACGAAGTGTATGTGTATTTTATTATTTTAAGTGTATGTGTACGTGTGTATGTGTACTTTATTAATAAACATTTGATTTAATACGATAATAGTTTATCCTTTCATAATTATTTTAACTTACTTTATTTTATTATTTTTTTAGTACCTGCACTTATTTATTTAATCGATTCCAGAAAGTTACTTGTTGTAGGATTCCATTCCAAGATTCTAAACAAAAATATGGCGATGGTACCAAAAAACTATAATTTTGGAAAAAAATATTTTATTTTTTAA
>NW_020224762.1:2994-3745 GCF_003070985.1 Temnothorax curvispinosus
GACAAAAATTTTCATCAATTCGATTTTCCAACAAATCAATTTCCTATATTAAATAAATACCTATTCTTAAATTCTTTTATTATGTATTTGCTGATTTTTAAATTTCTAAGTTACTAACGACTTTATGACTCGCTTTATGAAAATATATCAAGAGACACGGTAGTGTCTCGCGCCAAGTACACACCTGACTCTTTTACGCGACGCGACGGGTTGCGAGTACCCGAGATGTTGAGATCTCGATAACGAGTGAACGGATCAAGTTCTAAGTAGGCTTGATCGATAGCTTGGGGTCCAAGGGGGGGGGGGGGTTTCTCTCATAATATTCCGCTACGTGCCCTACGAGCGGAGATATTGCGACGCAAAGTCTAAATGGGAAAATTTATTTTTAAGATACTCCTCCTCCTAACGCCGACGTCTCAATATTATTATGATTATCAGAGAAACGTCCCTTTCACTTTTTTGACGCTGGCGGCGCAGGTATCGCCAGTTTCGATATCGCGCGCGTATTTCGAAATTAGGTCGATAGACTTATCGGTCAGGAGGAAGATTTCTATCTAGGTAAATTAGGTAATATATAATATATATTGAGTCAACGGAAAAGAAGGTTCTCTACGCTTGGCAGAAAGTGCCGCTAGGGAATTTTTAAGTCGATTCTTATGAATCAAGCTTGATATAATATATATTAAGTCAACGGAAAAGAAGGTTCTCTACGCTTGGCAGAAAGTGCCGCTAGGGAATTTTTAAGTCGATT
>NW_020224763.1:0-7579 GCF_003070985.1 Temnothorax curvispinosus
GATATTTTCTTCCTTCCTTTCTTTAATCACATCGCTATATTTTCTTGCCGCTCCACCTGACGATCCATATGCCCCTTGCGTCAACATTTTTCTCAATTCTTCTATTTTCTGTTTAATGCCTCCCACCTCCTCACGGACTATTTCTTTTATCATTGACTTGATCTCCTTTTTACATGCTGCCTCATTTTTTAATTCTTTCACTGTTTTTACAAGCCAATCTATTTTTCTATCAATATCACTCGCGACTGCTACTTTATTCCCGCTGCTTGGCGCCGGATTCATTTTTGCAGGTGCCGTTGCTCTTTCTGCTGCTGCCACTGCTTTATTTATATCAGCTACTTTATCACCATCACTAATAATGAATTTCTCGAATGGGCCAGGACACGACACCAACTCGCGGTTTCTATCATAAATTTTGTGCTTAGATACACAACCTGGATGGTAGAAAAGCGTGGCACAGGACTTGCATGCTATCACCTCCGTTTTTATCGCCTTCTTACATGCCGAGCATCGATACTCGGCGTATTCCTCGTTCATTCTGCTAATATCCGCAGAGACAGTTAATTGACTCGTCACTTTAACACGTCACTTTCACACGTCAGCGTTTTATGTTCGCCGTTGATGTTTACCTGTCGTACGAGGTTTTGATGACCTCTGAACGAAATGCAGTTCTCGTGTCTATGCATCAACATATTCCGGCTAGATAACACTCATGGCTACCCCCGGTCTATGCAGATATTCGCTACACAACTTTTTAACACTCTCCCTCACTTCTAAACCACTCAAAAATTAACACTTTTACGGAGCGATGTTTCACACGTCTGCTTCTGCTGAGAGAGAGAGAGAGAGAGAGAGAGAGAGAGAGAGAGAGAGAGAGAGAGAGAGAGAATTGGACTTTATTAGCCTTCTCGGCTATTTTTACAGCACATGATCTTACAATAATTTCTATACACGAGGTACAATATATTTTTTTAAATTCTGCTTAAATTGTTCGATTCTCTCGCATTGTCTTATATCTAACGGTAGAGCGTTGTACATATTCAGACCTTCATAAAACAGACTCTTTTGCCCGCCCCTCGTTCTACGAAACCGCACCACAATATTTTCAGCTTGTCTTGTTTGTCTATTACTCACATTACCTACTCTTTCTATTTTGGTACCTAATTGTCTAGGCATTATTCCTCTTATTAATTTAAAAATAAAAATACATACATTATATAATAATCTCTGTTTTATATTCATAAACTGGAGTGCTTGCAGCATCTGGTCTACCTTAGTACGTCGATCACATTGAAGTACAACCCTCATAGCCCGATTTTGCGCAACTTGTAGCCTATTCAGTAACGTTTCACCCATCCCAATTAATAGCGTTGCACAGTACTCAAAGTGAGGTGCTATAATTGATTTATATAGCGAAGCGCGGGCGAAAAATTTAGTCTATATATATATATATATATATATATATATATATTATATATTAATAAAATTAATAATTATTTCCCACTAATTATTAATTTTCAAATAAGTAATAAATTATTTTTGACAAACTATTAATTATTTAAATAGTATTTAAAAAATTTATTTTTACTAATTACCAATTAAAAAAAATTATTTTTACCTAAATAGTATACTCATTTTTACGTAAACTAGAAATTTTTCTTTGACAAATTAAGGTAAACGGCCCAGTTATAGGCACCTTTATAGCAGCGGCCCTAATTTTTTATTATTTATAAACGCGATATATTGTTAAACACAAAACAAACTATTTTAACACGTGCATTAAAGTTTTCTGAGAGTAAAATTCATATTTTTAGTTAAATCATTCAGTTCTAATAAATAAATAAATAAATAATTATTATTAATTCATAATGCTTGTTACTGCCAGCGTTTTTGGCACTATCGAAGTGCTCATGCCGCACTTTATGGCACCAACGGGCTCAATTTTCGGCACTTTGAGACGTCACATTTGAAAAGGAGTTAAATTGTCCTGCGTATATTTCAGCAGTAATAAACAATGTTTAATTAGCTTGTAGATATTATATTTTGTCAACCTCTATACAAAAACTACATATAATATAAAATAAAACAATACAAAATAATACATTTTGCACACTTTTATAAAGTTAATTTACGAGTTTTTTTTTAGTTTTTCTTCACCTTGTAGAATTTCTAGTGGCTATTTGTTTACTCTTTTCGCTATTTATGCTAT
Source organism: Temnothorax curvispinosus (assembly GCF_003070985.1). NCBI lineage: Eukaryota > Metazoa > Arthropoda > Insecta > Hymenoptera > Formicidae > Temnothorax > Temnothorax curvispinosus. The sequence continues at coordinate 2,210 of NW_020224763.1, forward strand.
TTATGCTATTATTCTTTTTGAACTGAAGTAAGGAAATGATATTTAAAACAACAATTTATGGATATAAGTATATTTCGCTTAATTTTTCTATTTAAATTTATTTTAATTAAATATTATATTATATATGTTATTTAAACTTTAATATCTGATTGATATATTATATTCAGTATAACAAATTAATAATAGTCCTTGCTTGCAATTCAAAATGTAATTGGTAATGTAAATACATGGCTCATTCGAAAAATGTTTTGGTATAAAAATATAAAAAATCACAATTTAAGCAGAAAACAATTTGTGCTTTTGGTTAAAGCAGAGAATACTCTGTATTTATGCTTTCTACTATTCTCTGCTTTAACAAAGATTGATAATTTCAAAATATATAATTAAATGAAGTTGTAAGTAACATATGATCTAATAGTAAGAAGTAAAATATACATCCATAAATTATTATTTCTTTACTTATCGATATTGTGATATTTTAAGTATTAATTATAAACAAACGAAATAACAATTTTCCTTAAATATCAATAAATCTACTTCAATTTCTAGAATAACAAAGCAAAATTGATAATGCAACAAATTACAAACTCTGTTCCAAAAAGTAAAACGTAACCTTCATTACGTGACGCACTTCTTGGCGTCGGGAATTTAAGAGAAAAACTAACATACACATAAACTATTACTTATTTAATCGATAATGTGATTCGTGCTGAACATGTTCATATAACCATTATGACGTTTTAATACTTAAATAGGCCGGTATTCATAGTCGAATCTTATACTTAAGTCCGTCTTAAGTACGATCTTAAGATGCAATTAACCAATCACAGAGCCGTATTAGCATCTTAAGACCCCAGTAAGCAAGAAACGTCAAGAAACATTTCAACTACATTGCATTAATGTTAAAATAACGTTGCTGTAATGTAGTTAAAATGTTTCTTAATATTTCTTGCTTACTGGAACATTACTTAAGACGATCTTAAAATAAGAACCAACTATGAATACCGGCCATAATACTAAAAATCAGCAGTTTGACATTCGCTAACACTGAGATGTGTCATCTGTGTCACCATAGAAATGTCGTTTGGAAGCCACTGTCGGTAATTTAAGTACGAAACATTAAAAAAAAGTGTCTGTGCAATAATAAACAGTAAAAAACGCTCTTTAATTTGCTTGTAATCTTTTTTATATTTGACGAAAACTTTATTTATTACAAATATAAATGTACTGTCGCGTCGGTGCTGGAAACTAGAATAGTGCCTATAACTGGGCCGTTTACTTACCAATTTTTTAAGTAATGCGTAATTCACTTTTACCTACATATTATAAATTTTTACGTAATTAGTAATTTTTTGTGACTATTTACTAATTTGCTAATTCAATAAAAATTGAATTTGTTGTTATTGCAAATTTCGTAAATAATTAAAAAATAAAAAATAAAATTTTTTTGTCGATCCCTGCTTAATACTACAAAATGCGTGATATCAGTACAAAATTACCTTTTTCAAAAAAGGTAAAAAAAGGCATCAAGTACACGCGAAATGGTATAAATCCAAAAATTCAACCTAAGTGGTAGTAGCTTTACTTCTTCTTAATAAAATTAATATATCACAAAATTGCGTTACCTAACTTAACCCAAGTAACATGTATTTCAAAAACAGATGTGAAATTTTTAAATTGCGCCAATTGCAAAAAAAATATATATATATTGTTTTGAAAAATGATTGTTGTGCAATTACTTTTAAAAAATAAAACCCAAGCGGTAGGGGGAGACCGGAGCTCGTTGGCACAAGAGGCAAGTTGGCAACGCGTTCCGTTCCGTTTATGCATTTATAGCGAAAAAAACAATGGAAAAGTTATCACAATATATCTTTTATATGACATAGGTAAGTTTTATTTTAATCAGACAAGTATTACAATAGAAAAAGAGAAAACTCTGATTTAAGAAATGGCAAGTAAATTTTCGAGCGTTTCAAAATATCGTATTAATATTCTTCAGCTTGAGAAGTAAATCAAAGTGACGTATCATTAGTTAAAAGAAAAGTTTCTGTTACTATACGACGTGTTATTTTCATAATATAATTAGAAAATTCGTGAAAATGTCAACGATTTAAAATGGCGAATGCGAGTCGGGCGCGAAACGTGGTGCGCAAATAAAACTAAAAAAACGTGTATTTAAATGTGATGAACGTTTCGGCTCTTCTTTCGAGCCATCTTCAGCATTTATTGATATAAGAAGATTCTATTCCTGCAGAGCTCGAGGCAGAAAGCTCCTTTCTTGAAGAAATGTTGTGACAAGCGAGCTGGTACGCACGGTTATAGTGGACATTTCCACTGTAAAAAGAGAAATATATTTAGTCAGTCGTTAAAACAGAAAGAGAAAGGAGAGAGCTCACCTCAAGGTCTGCAGCAATCAGATTACAAAAATTGAAAAGTCGCAGTAGGATGAATTCGAAAAGTCGCACATTTCGGAAATTAGAGACAAGTATAAAATAAAGTTTCACGTATGTCGGTTGGAAACGAAATGAGACGGCGGGTCGAAGATTCGTATGTCAAAAACAAGGATTGATAATTATAAACAAAATACACGACCGGGGAAGGACAAACAAAGTTATAAATTATTTATGATAAACAAGTATGCATGGTGTAAACAGTCGGTGTCTGATTGTAAGTTTAAACTACACGCTGTTGTCTTATGTATAAAACTTCGGATCAAGAGACACGGTAGTGTCTCGCGCCAAGTACACGCGAAGCGAGACCGCACCGTGACTCTTTTACGCGACGCGACGGGTTGCGAGTATACGAGATGTTGAGATCTCGATAACGAGTGAACGGATTAAGTTCTAAGTAGGGTTGATCGATAGCTTGGGGTTCAATTAGGGGGGGAGGGTTTCTTTTATAATATTCCGCTACGTGCCCTACGAGCGGAGATATTGCGACGCAAAGTCCAAATGTGAAAATTTTATAATTAAGATACTCCTAACGCTGACGTCTTTATAACATATACATGTAACAAACAGAGAACAGAGAAATGTCACTTTCACTTTTTCGACACTGGCGGCTGGCGGCGTTAGTATCGCAGTGCAGTGCAGTGCAGACAGTGCGTTCGTTTAGCGCGCTGTCAGTCAGTTTATCAGTTATAACTTATTCTCGAGAGACACGGTAGTACGCGCGGAGCGAGACCGACCGTGACTCTTTACGCGACGCGACGATTAATTCAAGGTAATTGTTTTATGTAATTATCCTATAATTATCTTATTCTTTCTATATATTACTGTTATACTTATTTTATATACTGTTTACTACGTTTACGTGATTGACGGCAGGGAGCTGATACTGAGATTAAGGAGCCTGTTCACACGAGGCGTTTCTGCCGCGCGATTGCGGCCGCGCGTTAACGTTTGCACGAGCCGCACGCTGTCGCGAGGTATAAGGTGCGACAACGCGCGCATACGCGCGTACGCGAAACGGCAGTAACACCGTAATCGTGCCGGCGATATACTAAATTGAATTGCTTTGTGCTTATCTGGAGATTTCGTATCCCTACATCGTGTTACCACCGCTGCCGGAAAAGAAGATTCTCTACGCTTGGCAGAAAGTGACGACTGACACGTTCGATCCCGACTTCGTTGATCGCAGAAGAGCTGGACTCGAGGTACGTTTCCGATTTGCAATTATAACAGTATCGTGCGATGAATGTTGTACCCAATTATAACCTCAAATGAAGTTGTGCACGTTGCTAGTATTCTGATTATACAATACATTTTTACTTTGTGGAGGTATTATATATTGACAGCAGAGAGCTGATACCGAGGAGATCAAGGAGCCTGTTCACAGGTATATATTGACGGCAGGGAGCTGATGCCGAGGAGATCAATCCCGTTTACGCGTGAAGGAATTATCGTAAGTTATTATTATCGGTTCAACTTATTTTTTATTTTTTTCCAGTTTTAAGAGTTGGAAAAAGATAAAAATGCTCTCTTTTCATATTTCATATATACATTTTTTTACATGTCCTCCTTGTCTCTTTTATTCACTGTTATCTGTTGTACTTCGAAATCACTTATCTCTCTTATCTTCCTTCTTTTTACGTCTCCCTTTCTTTTGATGTTACTTAAAAAAATTTGTAACTTTTTCATTTTTACTGTTAGTGGAATATGCTTCTCAAATTTGACAATTTATTTCTTAAACATTCCGTATTATATTATGCACTATATAAATTAAACTATGTATAATATATATAAATTAATTATATGTATGTTTGTGAATTATAGCAATTAGATAAGGAACTAAAGTTTCGTCATATCTGAAAAATGGCACCATTAAAGGTATTACTCGGACAAAATCGACAAAACAGCACTGCAACTTTAAGGAAAGGAATAACGACCAGAAGTCAAAATTCTTTACAGAGCAATGTATTACGACAATCCAATGTTGGTAGAGAAATTCGCGCCAAGCGAAAAGTAGAAGTTTCGCCGTTTAAAGAAAAAACGCATAAAAGATGCGCTTTTGCAAACATCACTAATGTATGTGTACTCTACACAATTATTATATCAAAATTTAAATGTATATTTTCATTCAGTGGTAAGATTTAAATGCAATTTTCAGCTTGATTTTTATGTCGACGTCCATTCTTTTCTCATGAAAATCAAACCACTATTTTAATTTATCCCAAACACAGCATTGTAATATTTACATTAATGTTCATTATACATGTATATCTGTATTTTCAAAAAGGTAAAAAAAGGCGCCAAGTACACGCATGGTTACCTCGGAAAAACTAAGTGCTAGTATCATTAATTTTAAATTATTCAAGCTAGAGATTGCGATTATGTCTTGTATCGCAAAATATATACGGCTTATAGAGCTTTACGATCTGTACATACTGTTTGTAAGATAAAGATATACTGTTTCTAAGATGCGTAACACTACAAAATGCATGATATCAGTACAAAATTACCTTTTTCAAAAAAGTAAAAAAAAGGCGCCAAGTACACGCGTAGTTGTTACCTCGAAAAAAAAACCAAATGGTAGTATCATTAATTTTAAATTACAAAATATTAATAAATCCCAAATGGTACGTAATATCTTTGTACCTCGGAAAAACCCAAAAGTGGGTGGGTAGTATCTTTATTTAAAAAAAATTAAAACCTAAGTAGTACATATATTATCTAACTTAACTCAAGTGACATGTATTTCAAAAAAAGATGTAAAATCTTTAAATTAAATTGCGCCAATTGTAAAGAGAATATGTATATTGCTTTGAAAGATAAATAATTGTTATGCAACTACTTTAAAGAAATAAAACCCAAGTGGTATCTTCGTATTCCTATTCAAGGGTCTTCCTATTCTAAACCCAAGTGATAATAG
>NW_020224764.1:0-3554 GCF_003070985.1 Temnothorax curvispinosus
CTCGGCCGAGCCCGTCCGGGAAGGAGACGCGACTTGTCACGTCACAATATATTACATTTTGTTATTTATTTTTCTTTGCGAGAGGAAAATCAAAATTAGTTCTATTAATTTTGAGTTTTTTTTCCTATTAATTATAACTATTAATTTTATAAAATATTCCAGATCCTTTGTTTTAGTGTTTACAAAACAAAAGATTGATAAGCTATCGTCGAGCTATCGTCTGGACAGGGGACGTGATTATGTCACGTCACAAATTTTGTAGGTGATCTCACTTTAATACTGAAAAGATTACCGCTACTGCATTTTTAAAAATTGTTTACATTAAAAATAGTTTAATACAAATGTTAGCATTACAGCTGACAGATTTTTAAATTTTTTTAAATACTACTTTAAAAAGCATAAACATTCTTTTCTTATAAAAAATAATGCTGATAACGTAATAAAATATTTAATCATGCAGTAAATAAGAAAGTATTTCTCACCGATGCTGACGTTTCAATAGTTAACTTCCTTCCTCGCTGAAATACTCATTCTCCTCTTTTCCCGTGATCTTCGACGTCAAACGGGTTTTCCCATATTTCAATTGACGAACGGCTGAAAGTTCACTGCGCCTATGTAGTACAGCTTTCTTTTTTTCACACCTACAAAAGAAATGCATAAGTAAAGTAACTCGAAAACTTACACTAAGAAAAAAATGGTGTTAACTTGACTAAAATTTTCAACTAATAATTATTTTTTTAATTGAAATATTTATGTATTTAAATTAAATACGACATATTAAATCTAACATGACGTAATTTGACTCAAATACTTAAATATTTCAGTTAAAAAAATAATAATTAGTTGAAAATTTTAGTCAAGTTAACAATATTTTTTTCTCAGTGTAGTAAGTCGGAAAAAGTCATAGCAAAAAGACAATAGATCTCAAATCTCAAAATCAATTATAGATATTTGTTATCTACTATACAAATGTCTGCAAATGTAATTCCACGAAATGTAAGAAAAAAATAAACAATCAATCCGAAGATATACCAATTTGTGTATATTTATAATCATTGACAAGGTACACTGTTCTTGAGATGAAAGGGTTGAACCGATTGACTTAACATTTTTCTCACAACTTGTTAAATACGTTTGTGAGACAACTGTGGGCGATGAGAGATTTCTTAATTGTCATACATTTCATGGTAGATTGAATAATTCAACAAAAAATAATTTTTTATTGAAACCAATAGACATTTGTCAAAAAACCCGAATTGATATATCTTCAAAGTGAGTATTACAAACCTTGTTGGAAACGTAGAATTCCCTACGTTGCACAACGAATCAAAAGGCCCTTCTAATGTACGGTTGACCCTGCCATTTGGTTCTAGCCAAGGATTTCTGAAAAGACATAAAAAAATAAAGTATAAATAATAAATACTTCCTTTTTAACTTTATCTGGCATTTATTTAAAATTAATTACAAACGACACAACGTTACAATTAGGCACTTCCTAGTTAAATATTTGTAATTATTGATAGGTACACTTGAGAATAACTAGGAAGCGCCTAGTCGAAACGTTGTGTCGTTTGTAATTGATTTTTAATAAATGCCAGATAAATTCAAGAAGGAAGTATTTATTATTTGAACTTTTTTTTATTTGCTGGCAAAGAAAAGTCTTATATGTCTTTTAAGAATAAAGTTTGTTATTTGTAGTAATGAGTGCAGATTTGAAAATTCTATTTGTATTTTTCAGCACATGAAAACTGCAGTCGGTAGTAAAAAACAGTTTTCAGGCCTTCGGTCTTACCACGAGTAACAAAACGTTCTCAACGGCAGGTTTGTTTGATAATGGAGGATTCACACTGCGTCCGATGTTCGACGTACGACGATCCAACATCCAATAGGAAATTTTTGTCTCTAATAATAAATTTTGTTATTAGATGTCGGATCGTCGTACGTCGAACGTCGGACGTAATGTGAATTTTCCATAAAAATTTGTACTTTATGAGACTTTATGAGACACTGATAATGGTTTTTATAAACTTTTCATTGCCCGTGGTATGACCAAAGATCTGAAAACTGTTTTTTTTTATGGCTCTATTGATATCTGTAGTGGTTTGTGGGTACTAAAATATTCATCTATGAGACTATTATTATTAGTAACGCTAATTAAGTACTTGTAGTGTAATACATACCGACAAGACATTGACGTTGTTGGAGTTTCATGTTGACCTGTCATATCTGCCTTATCCAGCAGACCTAAATCAAGCAAAAGTTCTGTCATCATCCTTGATACGGGTGTTGATGAATGTAGCAAAGATGAAAGTTCCGGCCAGGCCTCTGGCACTCGCCTATATTTCTAGGTTAAAACATGACCCCCTTAATGTCCGAGATTCGCTAGAGGCGCTGGTAGTAACTTAGTCCGCTTTGGTCCGTTTAATCCCATGCCGCAACACTTTTCGAAACGCAACTGTGCGCTAAAATATTTTCTACGTAATTCTGCGATTTAGGATTTGCGAATAATGAGTGTGTCAAGCTAGAACAAAATAGTATTTTTGTTGTGTTTAGTGCTTATAAGCAACGGGGATGTATATAAAAATATATTTCTTAATTTTTAATGGAGAGGATTTAGATTAATAAATAAATGGCACATTGATGTATGCAAATATAAATATTTTTTTTATTTCATGTATAATAGAATTTAGATTCTTTTTTTTTCAACCCACTTTTTTTTATTTGATCTCTATTATATCGTTTTGCGTATTGACGCATACGAGTTTCAACGTACAAACAAATAATAAGTAACATAATTTCTTCTGCATGGTCGATGCATGGAAATGTCATGACTGTGCTTTGCAGAATGTCTGTAATGATTAGCTCTAGAACGTTACTAGAAATGTGATGCTTTTGAAACGAATGTTCTACATGCCGTAAAAATACGTACAATTTTTTATTGGGAGTAGGTAACTGCCTATCATCTGTCAGTTCAAAAAATAATGAAATAAGCTCAGATTGATGTACTGTATTCTCAAATGCTTTCTTACAGACATCGCATTTTGAAAATTGCACAATTCTTTTTGTAATAATACCGGTGCTGTAATAAATTAAACAGTCGACAACTTCTGGCAAAGCATAATCATCCTCAACTGATTCGATGAAATCCCATTCTTCACATTCAATTAAGGAATTCAACCGCTTTTTGATCGATTCACGAATGTCAACTTTCTTACTTGAATCTGTATAAATACTTTTAATATCTGACAAGGAAATAAGAAAATTACGAGGCGCATCTTGATTCGAACAATTTCCACAGGTGGGGGGTTTCAGAATGCTAAATGTGGATAGGATCTTATATAACTGCAGAAAAGTTGGAGTTGCAGGATGATCGTTTGCTCCTCCTGCTTGTCGTATCATACGAAAAAAATTCTAAAAAGTGTGGAAAAATGGAAAGAAATGTCAAAATAAATTTTAAACAATATTGTCACTGTAATTGTGCGTGTGTGTGTATGATGCAGCAAATGCAATTCACACACACACACACGCACACACACACACACACACACACACAC
>NW_020224764.1:3564-11413 GCF_003070985.1 Temnothorax curvispinosus
CACACGCACACGCACACGCACACGCACACGCACACGCACACGTACACGCACACGCACGCGCACGCGCACACGCGCGCACACACACACACACATACACACACACACACACACACAATTGTACTTCTATATTATTGTAGAATATTGTTGCATAAAGCAGAACATATGTGAAACATTTGTAAAGATATGTTAATCGATTATACAAAATTTTGTTAAATACGAGAAACAAGAAGGTTGGAACAGTGGTAAGTGTGATAGATAAGAATAAAATAAGTGTCATGTTTAACAATTTGCAAGTACCGACATGAATTTATCGTGATCGTTGAACACATGACTGTGGCAAACCTCAAGTGGATCCTGATTGAGTCTTCCAGTTAGAACGTTGGTAAATTGACACTTTTCGGTCAGATAGCAAACAATATCCATTGTTGACTGTAGGGTCACCCTTAATCTTTCAGCAGTTTGACGAGTTAAAAATGACGACTCAGGAAGTATAGATAGTTGCACCTTTCTTTCCCATTCGTTTAATCGCTGTAAAGCGTCTTCCAGAACCTGAAAAAAAAAACCAAACATATTATTCGTGTAACATTAATACCAATGTAGTAAAAGAAATAGATAAAAAATTCATTAAATAATTTTTAGCTATTTTTTTCTTCTATTTGTGCATATTACTTTTTTAACGTAGCACAGAAAATTTAACTAAAGGAAATTTGCAACAGCTAACACAACACACACACACACACAAGTAAATAACGTCTAGAAATTTACTTTAAAATCGGTGTTGTTCGGTATTAACCTATTTTGTGGCTGCTTTCGATTCAACGCATCAAACATGTCATTTACCCATTCGCAGAAAGCTGCAGTCGGTTCGCAGTCTTCAAATTCTTTAGGGTAATATTTCTTATAATATCGCAGTCCTTTCGCTACAGATTTGCTGAAAAAAAAGCTGGAATAAATATAGTTAAATTGATTTAGATTTTATGAATACCAATAAAGTTATATATTTCAGAAAACCTGGGCAAATTAAAAAATAAATATTAGATTACAAAACAAGTTGTACCTGAACAGCCAGTCGAACTCTCATTTTTGCCGCATTATTCAAATCGAGATGATTTTTGCTGATTTTAGGGCATACCCGATATTCAGCTTGTAAATCCTTGTTTTTAGTGTGCAACATATTGAAATATTTCCAAGAAATTGGCGGTTCGGCAGGGTCTATCTACCAGTACAAAAATTTCAAAATAGGATAAGAGAAAGATATATTTATAAATAAATAAATAAATAAATGAAATATATATATATATATATATATATATATATTGTTGCGCCCGCTCGCCCGTGCCGAGACGTTCGTTCTCGTGGGCTGAAATTGGCTTCGCTTTGCAGAAGTTTCAAGCCGAAGCGCGTCTCTTGACAACGGGGACGCATAGAATTATTGATTTAATTACCGCCTGTCAGATTGATCTGGTGACTCGAATCGTTCGGTCCGGTTTCTCAGAACTTTCTTGTATTCCGTTCTGAGTTTAAATAAACCCGAGTTCCTATTTGTATAACGAGAGTGGTTATTTCTGCGATCCCGGAAGTACGCGGACGCGTTCGTGAGTGCGCGCGACACGAATAGCGAACGGAGCGTAACACTTTTTGCATATATTTCAATTACTTTCATTTACTCTTACCTGCAATGTACACTTATTGTACAGGCGGTTTCGAATCGTTTTGATCAGGTGAGGCGTATCAGAAAAAACGTAGACTTTCCGGCCTTCTTCTGTAGGATGTTCAAAGTAATTTTTTACGTTTCCCATTTTTCCTGTAACACCCATTTTCGTCCAAAACTTTCTGTTTGTTGAACCATTATCACATATCACTCCGTGTATACGAGCACTAGCCTTTTCCAGCAATGTAATTGCTTTCACAATTATAAGAGACAGATTTGTTCCTGTCACCGGACCTCTTGATGCAAAAACTGCAATAGGCTGCGTATACTTTGCATGAAATGCTTGGAACATTAGAACCAATCCATGGTTAGCTTTTTCTGTGACATCAGTCGATTGAAATCCATCCTCACCGAAATCAATAAGATCTTTATATGTCAAATTTTTTGAGTCGACAGAAATACTTTCTCGCGTAGAGATTTCATCAAATAGGATAACTCCATGACGTTCCAAAATTTCTTTTTGCTGAAATGTTGTTTTTAACAGTTCAAAAAATTTAGGATCAAATCCACACGTTGAGTCAGTAACAGAAAGGTACCTGTAACAATATAATTATTATTGAAAAGTTGTGAACAATACACACACACAGAACAAAGTGTAATTAATATTCGTTTTCTATTAAACATAATAATAATATGATTTACCTTCGAATAGTACGTACGCATGGTAGAGGCAAGATTTCGTTGCTTCGCAAAAAATTGTATGACGCCGGCGACCGCATATGCATCAACATGCACAGGAGCATCCACTCTTCCGAATATCTTCTTCCATATTTATTTTTCAAATTTGCCGATGATAAAATTTCTGTAATTGCAATGCATTGATGTTTTGGTATATTGCTTTTTGCTAGCATTTCATTAAGTGATTGACTATTTATTTTAGCCATAGCTCTCTGACTTTCTTCCAGATTATTCTTCATTTTTAATGTATTTTTTTGGGCTCGTTTTTTGGCTCTAAGAGCTACATGATGTTTCTCTCTTAGTTTAAGAAGCTTCGTTTGCTTTCTCGGAGATAATGTTAATCGAATTCTTTTACTTTGTTGTTGTTTTTTCATACGAAGTTCTTTTCGTTTCAATGTTCCTTCGAGTCTTTTGCAAAATATGCATTGCAATGCATTGTCAAGAAGTATCTTACATTGTTTATGTCGTACAGTGCCAATACTATCAACATAAGTGACATTGGAGTTATAAGTAATTACATTGTTTGCAGCAGACGCTCCACAACAAATTTTCCATAAATCCAAAGTGTTTAATGTAGTTTCTACGTCTTCAATACTACTTATTGTGTCACTGCAAATACCAAAACTGGTAGCGTCAAAAGGTTTGCACATTATATTAACTTTGAGATTTAAGTTTTCTTGCACTACGAGTTCTTTTATATTTACAGTAACAAAATTGTTTTTAATTTTTATACACGTTACAGTCACAAATGACTCAATTTTAATTCCATCACAAATTACGGTACGTCTGCTCCAGTTTACTGGTACTCGCAATGTAGTACAAGCTACCAAATCTGTAAAAGAGAATTTAGGTGGCTCATCTGACATTGCTTCTTGTAAATTTTCTTGAATACAATGCTGTGAGACGTCATGCACTGGATTCTGTGCTGTTTCTTGAAGCGATGTGTCTTGCAGCGGTATGGAAATTTCTGTCCACGGAAATTGCGATGGCACGGTCCCTTTTCGCAACCTCGGTTGTTTATAATACGACTAGTAGGTAAAGATTATATAAACTGTATTATTGAGTTAAATAGATAACAAAATATTTTGCTTACAACTTACAACGCCGAGCACTTGTCCATCAGAATCTCTAAGTTCTCGCTTCCACAGTATATCCTCAGCCAAAAAATGTTTCTCGCAAAGAAACTGTCCTGACCGAACCACAAAGTCTTTTCTTCGTATAGCATTTTGCCACAAATTTATTATACTTCGATCTTTAGGCACAGCGAAAAAATGTATTACTTCTAGATTCGATTTATATTCAGAAGTACATCCTGGTGCTATGCAATGTGGCATGATGCGCATATACACTGATATACAGATTGATACAGATCAATATAGATCAACACTGATCAACAGTCACCCAAGTCACATCAAGTCACACTGATCAGGCGGCGTTGACGGAACAATCGCACGTAGAACCGATTACACCGTATCTCGCGTGTACAATATATAATTAAGAGGCAAAATACCACCCCGAGAGGCAAATTCGAGCAAGAGCGATATCGATTCCCCGATATCATGTATAAATCACCAGATTTACAGCTCAGACGAGTAACGCGCGCCCCGAGAAACGAGCCTACGCTTTTCCGAACGGGTATGGCAAACTATTTACCGTGTCGACTGACCGTTTGTTTGAGCTATCGCGTCACGTGCGTTATGTAAGGTTATTTAGGGCTCGCAGGTGCAAAGACTGCAGCCATCTTAGCGGACCAAGTTACTGCCAGCGCCCCTAGCGGATCTCGGACATTAAGGGGGTCACGTAAAACTACCGAGTGCCAGAGGCCTGGTTCCGGCTCAACAGATGAGATTCTCTCCTTTGATGGGCCTGGCACAGGCAATAGACTTGCAGCATTTATTGCTTCTACAGGTGACGTTGATGGACAAACCAAATTAAAGGTCCGTTTAACAATGTTACAATTTACATTGCCTTTGTCATGTGCCCTAATAAAGAAAATATAAATGTAGTTTCATTGTCACATGGTTCTTGGAGCAACATCTATAGTCATCTTGTCATAAGCGTATGAATGTTAATAGTTTATGTTAACTTTATTATTCTTAATAATTATTCTTAAAAAAAGGAGCGTCAATATTTGCTTTGTTTAATAAATTACACATCCAATTTACTGTTCGTTTGTTATTACCAGATGCAACGTTGGTACAGCAGTTGGGAAAAGTCGTCTTTTAAAAATATTTTCTCCTTTCTTTCTCTTCGATTAAATGAAAGATTCCGGAGTAAAATGTACGGAGCAAATTTGTGCTTAAATAACAGATAAAAGAGATACATTACAAAACTTTTCTGATCTTTCAAACAATATAGTTTTTGTTACTTCATGATACAATATATCAAAATAAACAAATTTAAATTTTATCATGCAGAGGCATACCGTTAACGATGTTCGAAGGCAATATAACCTCTCCAATGCTCCGAAACCATCCTTCACGGATTATTTTGTTATCCGGTAATTTATGAAAATTTTCTTGCTCCGGTGTGCATGTTCTGCAATTATTTTCACAGTTTTTCACTATGCAGCGCACCATTTTCAACGATTTTTCACGTTTCACGACGCTCACGTTTCGATAGAGAATGTCAACAATCGTAAACTTTCAAAGCTAAACATTTTGTTTTTCGCAGTTGCCTGCCCTGTGTTTTTTTGTGCGCCAAAGGCTGAAAAGGGGCGTGGTTTACGAGTTTTGCGCACACCATGTATTCTTCCACCATGGAGAGGCCTATCATCCTTCCCTCCTTTCCCCTTTTAATCCGGCACACGCCCCGGACCGCTCCGGGAGTGAAAAAGTCGTGACAATATATACAGAGAGATATATACATACCCAGATAACATGCATGTTGCATAAGACGTCGTAAAGATATCTTAAGATATATTAGTTGTCTAAAGCTACAACTACATCTATCGTAATGTTCACTGTAAGCGATCGTAACGCTCGTCGTAATAGCTATCGTAAGCTCATTGTATGAATTGATTCAGCTAAACTCTTACGATTACGACGCTTGTCTGGCGTTACAACATAACCTAACCTGTAAGCTTCCTCGATGTGCGAAGAAAAATGTGTTTATAAATATATTAGCATAGATATACGGTTTACGGCTTCATTGCTTACGACCACGATCAAAGCGTTACAATAGATTGCGACGCTTATTTCTCTATGTGATTTTCCCCGAGGCGGGAGGCGGGACTAAAGCGCGTAGCAAATATATGATCGGGTGACAGAGCGGATCTCGAAAGCGATACGAAACAATGTTGGGTGCCAGGTGTGGATACGGCCACACCACCGTTTACTCTAAAATGGCGCGTAGGCAAGGAAACTCTCAAGCAAGCCTACGCGTCACTCTCACCCGCGAAAAATACTCTACATGAACTCTACAAAGATCCGACATAAACTCTAATTATCGACACAACTCTTAATTCACACGTCATGACACATCCGCTCTGACCGATCGCAACGACTGCTCAGGAATTTCGTTAGAGGGTCGTGGTCCTTACATAGGCTGAATGCAGAGGGGTTTGACCTTGGCGAGGCGAAACAAACCCAAAAAAAAGTACTCAAGTAAATCAAAATATAATATGAGAGAAAGCTGGATAATAGCGTTACAACTTACAGGACGCGAGCGAATTATTCACCGCGATCAATCGCAGTCCCCCGACTACGCAAGGTCTTTCGAAGGGTTCGCGCGTTGTAGATGACTCGGACGCAGAACTAATATTTTCGGAAAACGTACGTGTAGCTTGTACTCGCCATAAGGGGCACTCTACGCTATGAAGTACGCGAGGCGCAATAATATACACCGACGAAATAATACACGCAAGAAATAGTCTACGCTAAGAAATACGCGAAAAGTAACAAGATACGCCGACGGAATAATACCCGCGATCACAATAATCCACGCTAACTAACGAAAGAGTAAAATAAACGATACGCGCACAATAATTTCTTGCACCATAAACGATACGCGCAATATAACTCAAAGTTCCTCGCAAGCTAAACGATACACGCAATATAACTCAAGGTTTCTCGCAAACTAAACAATACACGCACTATAAGAGTTCTCGCATAACACCCCTCGAAACGTAA
This sequence comes from Temnothorax curvispinosus, assembly GCF_003070985.1. Lineage (NCBI taxonomy): Eukaryota > Metazoa > Arthropoda > Insecta > Hymenoptera > Formicidae > Temnothorax > Temnothorax curvispinosus. The sequence continues at coordinate 10,084 of NW_020224764.1, forward strand.
CGCGAAGCCTCGCCGCACGGTCCACACCGCGAGCACGTGATACTCACGCCTAATTCAGCCCGGGGCGTGCGGTACTCTCAGCCGGAGTAAATCTCACTCTAAATTTCTGAACGTTAATCGAGGTCGATTTCGGGCACCTTCTTCGAGAAGGCTGACTCTATGTCCGGTATGCCGACGCCTCACACTTCCCGTACCGGGCACGGTAATTTACGTATCCCGGAGGCCGACACGCCCCAGAACGACCGTACGCGCGAAAGCCCGCGCGACGAAACTTTCACTACGCAAAAACTAACTCTAACGGAAACGCAGATATCTTACACACAGATCGATAGACGCGATACTCATAAATGGTAATCTCGAAAAGCTCGAAACGGTAACTTAACTCTAATGACTGTTGAGCCGATTCGCGAGGTTTGATCTCGCAACACGCGCCACACTCATGACGCATGGCCGGTGCCACGCGGTCGCTCGTCGTTACTCGATTACACTCAAAATCTTATACCACACCGGTCGAGTCGGGAAGAAACGGACGCCCCTTCGGTATTATTACGGGGAGTCAGCGGGCGGGCTATGTCTTACCCGTAGAAACGAAACGGAAAGGCGATAATCCCGGCAAGGGATTCACGACAATGACGCGTAGGTAAGGAAACTCTCAAGCAAACCTACGCGTCTCTCTCTCAAAAATAACGCGAAACGGTACCCGACAATCCGCCCCGCTGTTCCCCGATACCTGCAGTCCGGGATTGCTGGTCGTTTACATCTCGTCCTTCCTTCCTTCACAACGTAACTCCTAGGGCCGCCGCCCTCGCTTATTCCCGGCGCAACGGGAAGGCCCTTGCCGTACGTCAGCTCACGCTCGCGATCGACCCAACAGTGCCGGGATCGTTTCCGCGGCTTCGACTCGCGGCCCTCTAGATCAGGGCGCTTCACCGCACCGGCGGATGGCGCCACGCCATCGATACGGGCCCTCCGGCCGCTTCTTCCTGAAAACTATAAACTCGGCAGTACGCGAGCAATACAAAGATGGGGATGGGAAAGACTGTGACTTGCACACGGTGCAACGTCACAAGATGTAGTTGTAGCTTTAAAGATATCATCTTTACGACGTCTTATGCAACATGCATGTTATCTGGGTAGATATAGACTATATATAGATTTATAGATATATACATTATAATGACATGCTGTTTGAATTTTTGTTTTCTAACATTGCTATTTTTGTTTGTTGGTTATTGGTTGGTGTATTTTCATGTAATAAATGATTTTTTATTCATATAATAATTGTATTTTTGTCTTCGATTTTTCCTAACACTAACAATTATAGTGTTTT
>NW_020224764.1:11423-11758 GCF_003070985.1 Temnothorax curvispinosus
GTAATATTTATTTTCGGAAAATTTATTTTGATCTTTTTTCCAAAATCCGGCTATGTACAAGGATGCAGCTGATCTTACTGATTAAAACGAGCATGATTTTAATGAGATTTATTAATTAATTTGGATAAAATTTGGGATAAACGATTCGTAGCCGCTATATAAATATTACAATATGTACAATATAAATATTACGAATATTGCAGTTAATAAGATACCTAATATTTATGGATATGTGATATGTTGAGCAGGTAAGGGTATGTTGGGCTATGTTAGGACGTGTCGGGGTAATTTAGTATTTGTGTGAGATGGGGGATGTGGGTGGAGTGAGTGAGGTG
>NW_020224765.1:0-14302 GCF_003070985.1 Temnothorax curvispinosus
ATCGGACAACACTATTAATATGCAAAATGACACGGAGAGTCTCAATGATGCTCTCTATGAACATATTATAAAGGAAACGTAATATTCCCTTTTCATCTACTTCCCTCTCTTTACTTCAGAAAAATTCGAAGCCAATGTTTATTGTTCTGTCTTTTCTTGTCAGTCGCAATTTCACCATCGCACGACAGGGACTCGTCCCTCTGATATAATACGGACAACGGAAATGTAGTTAAACTGTCTTTTATTTCTTGTAATTAACACTCCAATAATGTAAGTTATTTTTATTTATGTAATGTTTCTGGACTTATTCTGCTTGTCACGTTCTACAAAATCTGATGTTTAGTTTTTAGATTTGGCGTATTTTGGCAACTATGTCTAACTAAATAATATTTGTGAGTTATACACGTCTGAAAAGGACCGAATTTTGCGGTCGAAACGTAGCGTCTTTTGAATAATAAAATTGCCAGTTTGGTCGAACACAACTCCTGTGCTGATTGTTAATTATTTACTGGCGACTCAAGTTCTCGGTTTTGTTTTTAAGTTAATACTTTTTATATACACAAAAAATTGTAATTTAATTCATTAATGGTTTTAACTTCTAAATTGTAAAATTATTAAGCGATATGATAGTGTATCGCATCTGATCGCATCTAGTGTAGAAAGAAGCACGCGACAGTCAGGCCGCTAATATACGTATTTCGTCTGCGAGGCTGACGACGGTTTAAGAGAGAAAGAGAAAGAGCATAGCATGTTTGCTCTCTCTAACTGGCCGAGGCTGGCCGAGCGCTGAGCGCACATGTACACGGGGCGCTTGGCTTGTGTGCGTCAGCGTCACGTGACGCGATCCTATCCCCTCCACAGCCTATCCCCTCTACAGACTATGTAGCAGAAACTTAAACCTGGGATCTCTGCTGACTGGATGCCTGCGGGCGCTCCATGAAGGGTCAGCACCCCCAGAGGGGGGTGGCGGATCAGGGCTTAGTACCCTCTGGTCCGCCTAATTAGTCTTGTCCTTTTGGACAGGGGGCTGTTGTCCCTAGGAGGGAGCCCGTAAAGGGCTAGCGTGGGGGTTACGGAAGGATCAGTGCGTTTCCCGGGTCCTCCCCCGTTAAGTACAGCGCTTAGGCGTGATATAGGAGGAGTGGAGCTTGGAGGAGTGAGAGTATGGTCATTAGCATACACGGATGATATGGTTTTGGTAGCGAAAAATAGAGAGGCTTTACTAGACATGATGAGCATGTTAAAAAGATTCTTAAAAGATAGGAAGCTAGAATTAAATACAGAAAAAACTAAAGTGCTAGTATTTAATAGTAAAGGTAAAAAAGGCAGAATGACATGGAAATGAGACGAAAAAATAATAGAGAAAGTAGATAAGTTTAAATACCTGGGTTTCACGTTTAATAAGAAAGGTAATTATGTCGATCATATAAAAGAGCTGAAAAGAAAAAGAAGGATCGCTGCAAATAGGGTCTGGGGCTTAGGAGAAAGATTATGTAAAGATGATTTTAGTAGGAGATGGACGCTTTTTAAATACCTAGTGAAAAGTGTGATGGAATACGGAGCAGAGATATGGGGGTGGAGTGAAAAAAAGGAGTTGGAAAAAGTCATGTTAGATTATGTAAGATGGATATTTAGACTAGATTTTTGCACACCGAGGTATGTAATACTAAGAAAACTAGAATTAGAGAAACTTAAAATCTGTTGGGGTATAAGAGCCATGAGGTTCGAGAAAAGAAGCAGAGGGAAAAAAGATGAAAGTTTAGTAAAGGCATGTTGGGATGAAAAGGACACAAGGGATAAAAAAAAAAAGGATTTATATAATTTGGAACGGGAAAGGTTTTATAATAGCAATGGTTGGAGCTCTGAAGCAATAAAAGAATTAAATAATGAAGGTAAAAATACTGAAGGCTTAGTAAGAATAAGGGAACAGGATATTCAAGGGCAAATAATAAACAGTAAAATAGTAGAGACAAGGTATAATACAAGGTACAAAGATATAGAGGTGACAAACAAAACGCCGAGTTATTTATTAAAAGCGAACTTGGATAAAGTGAAAACAGGAGACGAGATTAGAGCGATGGTAAAATTAAGGTGCGGTAATTTTGAGGACGCAAATAAATACTGGCTTGACGAAGAAGATACGAAGTGTAGATTCTGTAAGTCAGGTAGGGACAATTTAGAGCATTATATAAGCGAGTGCAAGATCACAAGTATGTGGTTTGAGAATTTAGGTAGGAATAACGGAGAACGATTAGAGAATATATGCGATGACAAATTTAGAATGGAAAAAGGAAAGGTGCTAAATAGATTATGGAAAAGGAGAGAGGAATGCTACAAAAAAGATAACGATTGTAAATAATGTAAATCATAATGTATTGCGGCTTGTTTGTAAAGAAGAATGTTGTTTGATGCGTGGATGGATGTGTGAGTTAAGTGGAATTGTAAACCAAGTCCTTTCTTGGCGTATAGCTGAAATAAAGACATATATATAAGTACAGCGCTTAGGAGGGACTAAGTGGGGGTTTTAGCCGGTAGGGTAGACCGGGGACAAAAGTAACAGGGTACAGTTGTAACATCGTGAATATTTCTTAAACTATAAAAGGTACGTGTGTGGGACCGCGAGATGAGATCCGCTAGATGAAGCGACATTTGTTCTTTAGTTCATTGCCGCCCCTCATGGAACGTGCACGTGTGCAGGAGAAGAAGTTACTTTTTTCCTTCCTGAAGTAAATTTTCTTACGTGCATAAAATCTGAAATATTTTTCTTTCTTTATGCCAAAGGTATAAGGTTTTATCGTTATATGTTTTATAGTGATTATCTATGTTGATGATTTGCATAATACGATTGACTTTCATCCAGATATTTATGTAAAAAATTTACTTCAAATCATAAAATATCATTAGGGGACAATTGTAACATCAATGTCTGGGGACAGTTGTAGCGTTACAACTGTCCCCGTTGCTCGGGGACAACTTCAACTTAACCTAACCATTTAAATATATATGATTATAAATAGTCTTTCAGTTGAGAAAACAGTATTATTTGTTTATGTTTGCTATAATGTAAAAATACTGATATTGTCATGTAACAAATTATTTTCTCATTAAAGTTGCATTTTTTATAGAAAATTCGTAAGATTGATTAATTAAACCTACTAAATAATCATTATTTTGTTTATAGATGATGTGGTACAATTAGGGGTTCCCCTCTGCTGTTACAATTGTCCCGGGGGTTGGGACGGTTCTAACAGTATTTTTTAAATAATAATAAATTTTTTCCTAGTTACATTACTGAATTCAACACAAGAAAATTTTGTAGTCAAATAAATTCTACATCTAAAAAGGTACAGGTCTTTTTTATGTAGATATTATATTTTAACTGTTATAAAATTTTAAACTCAAAATGTTACTTTTGTCCCCGGTCTACCCTAGGCTATGGGTGACGTCGTGTCGGGCAAACCCGAGGCGATATGCGCCCGTACAATCCGGCACAACTCCGCCTTGGGCTCGAAAGGTGAGGAGTATTTTGAAGATTTCCCCCACTAAAAAAAAGGTTATGATTAATTATAACCTAATTTAATTAATTTAATTATTTATAACCTATAAATTATTATAATTTTTTTTACCCTAATTTAATTAATATCATTTTTTATAACTTAATTTAATTAATATAATTATTTATAACCTAATTTAATTAATATATTTAATAATTTAATAAAATAATTTACGTGACTTAAAATTTACGTGACTAAACTATAGAGTTGAACGCAGGAAGAGATGGCGTCGAAGACCTTTTTTTCTAGGTTCCAAAAAAATCAACAAAAAAATCATATTCTACGTGACTTAAACTATAGATTTGTAGCTGAACGCAGGAAGAGGTTCTTTCAAAATGGGGGGGGATGAGCGGTTATGTCGGCCCCCCCCCCCCAAAACCCCCCCCCCCCCCCAGCGATCCGCCAGCCTTCTGTAACTGTAAAAAGTAAAATAAATTAATGGTTTATTAAAAATAGTAATAATAAATTTGAAAAAAATAATACTTACGTTGATATTTCATGAGGCTTCACATTTCCATACAACATATATCGTATTTTGTACAAATAGGACATATATTGCATGAAAATATCGTATACAGCGGCTCTCTGCAATTTCCACAGAAACGGTTTCTTATTGCAATGTGCGGTTTGCTTAATTATATGCATTCGAACAGCATAAATGTGTTCAAATTCAGTGTCTGCTGAAGCGATCATATATGCAGTACACAGTTTATCTGAACTGTCTCTGTAATAAAGATAAATGGCGCAACACTTATTAGTGCGTCCACTCAGCGCCAAAACTTCGGGACGATACACAGTTCTAAAAGCGATTTCTTTACAGTCATTGTCGCTATCTGCATTTTCGTAATTGCTGTTGTCCGATAACGCGTGTTCTTCTTCTTCTCCTTCTTGTTCTTCTCCACCCAATGGTACGTGTTCTTCATCAGCTATTTTGATGTAATATACAAAATATAAAGACACGGCAGTGTTTTACGTCAAGTATGCGCGCAGCACAAGATTCTTTTACGCACAAATGCACGAGTGCAAGTACCTGAAATTTTGAGATTTGCTTCATCTGATGTGTAAATATACTATGATTGGTGGGGTTATCTCTCAACATGGTAGTGGAAAACAAGGACGAACAAATTCTGTTTTTTACGTGGAGGCACATCCGGCTGATAATTATTCACGAAAGAGCCATACAAATGTTATAGAATTGAGCACCAATGACAGACTGCTATAATTTATGACCTACAATTGTCACGTCCTTTGAAGAGCTCGAGATAAGCAAATAGCTTACAATTGAGACCCAAAGGGTCTAAGGGATGTCACGTCTCTGTGACGTAGAAGTAGAAGAAGAAGAAATGATAGAGAAAAGAAAAAAAGAGATAGAAGAAAAGTGTTCGAATAGTGGAGTCGCAATAGGGATCAGGGCGGTGGCGGTGAGTTATCGAGACAAGATTTGGTAACAAAACAATATATTCCATGTTTTTATATGTACATTTCTGTTTGATTTAGCTCAGGCGGCACCTTGAAGGCGCCTAATAAAAAAGTACTGAGGGTACTTAGTTAGAACATGAATTTGTGGACGGCTTTATTTGCAAGGGGCTTGGTGGCGATCTGGTTGTTATTTAAATCGAGCTTTGAGCCCGGGGTGACGGGAGGCTGGTCCGTCGGCTGGTCCGGTGGGTCCACTGTCGAACCCGGGGTCAAGAAAGCCCGCTTGCTGGTCTGAGAGGACGTAACCCGAGTTTCCCTCACTCGGATCAAATAGAGGGCCGGTGGTCGCGAAATGCGGCAATCTCGCTTCGGAAGGATCAATTCGGCGAGCCTGGTAAACCGCACTTCCGGGAGCTCTATCGGTATAAGCTTCCACGGGAGTAGTGTCTGGCCCGTGGAGGGCTTCGACCTCTTCTTGTTACGCTCCTGCGTTACTGGCTGGCCACCTTTTGGTCTCTTGCGGGGCTCGGGCCCTTTCTCACGCCGCTCCTGCGGCGTTGGCTGGTTGAGTGGGGGCTTCCTCCTACGCTGGCTCCTTGGCCTCGTCCTGCACCTCTTTCTCTTAGTCGGAGCGGAGCCACTCGGCGCCTCCACTTCTACAGTGTCGGGCCCGGAGGGGGCTTCCGGCTTGGAGGATGCAGCGGTCTCCACGTTGGTTTACGGAGTTGCAATAAAGCGGAGGAGAAATTGCTCGACGCTTGATTGCGATTAAGCGGAGGATAGGGTATCTCACTCAACGCTTTGGTACAAAATGTGTTTCGACTCACTCAACGCTTCTTCGACACGAATTCGTGGAGTATAGTGGAAGGGATCAAATGATGGTTCTTGCGCGGCTCGCCTTAAGGATGTATGGGTCGTACAGTCCTTGCTAAAAGTTAAACTTTCAATAAAAGAAGACTTTGCATGTATGTCAAACAACTCAAAATTTTTTATATGTTAGAAGGGATTACCGTTAACAGTTTGAGTATGATTTTTTTGTTATTTAAATAATTAGTATTGTTTAAACAATTAAAAAAATTTTTTTGTGGCAAAAAATTTTGAAACTTAAAATACAATATCAGTGATGTATGTTTTACACATAAAAAAAGTTTAAGAAATATCTTAATGGTTTATTTATATTTTATTTATATTTACAGCAAAAATGTCAATTCTCTATAAGGAATAATGTTAATTTTATCAACTTTAAACTTAAATAACTTTTAAATAACTTCAAAATTTTACAGAGTATTTTAATTTAATTTAGAAACAATTTACAGCACTTTCTGAATATATTTGAAATACCTCCAATACATCCTTAATTACAATTTTAAACCAGTAAGAGAATTGTGTTGAAATTTTACACAGATACTTAGACGTAATAATAGAACAATCTATGAAATTTTTAGATTTTTGGTAATGCTTTGATATGTCACCCATACATCCTTAAGAAGCCGCACGATCGTATTTTAAATGCGAGTAAGTGCGAGTGCGCCGGCGACGCGCCGCGGCAGGTCGCGGTATCTGATAAGCGTAGGATGGCCGGGCGCGCATTCGTCAGGCGCGCGCGGCGAATGTTTGACTTTCCGAACAAAAAGTATAAAACAATGGAAAAGAATGTTAAAATCATAGTATTTTCAAGCAAGCAAGCGAGCAAGCTGTCTTTGGAAGGAATCTTTGTGTTCGAGAAGTCGAACATGTGCTGCGCGCGCCTGACAAATGCGCGCCCGGTCAACACGCGCTTATCAGATTGCGCGGCTCGCCGCGGCGCGTCGCCGGCTCACGTACAATTACTCGCGTTTAAAGTACGTTCGAGTAGCAATATTAAGGCAAGCCGCGCACAGACCAGCATCGAATCCTACCGCTATACTCGGCGATCTAGCCTTGAGGAAGCGTTGAGAGACGCGAATTTATATCTTTTGTCGCGTCGAGTGAGATTTTATCTCCTCCGCGCAGAAATTATCGAGCGTCGAGAGACTTCTCCTCCGCTCATTGCACTCCTGTGGAGCCATCGTGGAGACCGTGGCCCCCTCCAAGTCGGACGCCCCTTCCGGGCCAGGCACAGTGGAAGCGGAGGCGCGGAGTGGCCCCACTCCGACCACGACCAGAAGGAAGAGGTGCCGAACCAGGACGCGGAGCCAGAGACGACGGAAGCGCCTCTCCTACCCACCGGTACCGCAGAAGCGGCACACGAAGGAGGCGGAGCCCGCTAAACCGGCGTCGCAGGAGCGGCACCAAGAGCCCACGGCCCGTGTGCAATCTCGTCTGGCCAACCAGCCGATGCCGCAGGAGCGGCAGGCAACGAGACGGGAGTTAGACCAGGGACAGGCGATACGTCCGTGGAAGCTCGTTCCCTTGGAGCTCCCGGAGGTGCGCCGCACCAGGCCTGCCGGAGTGACGCTCCCGAAACGGGATTGCCGCATCTCTCGACCACCGGCCCTCCACTTGATCCGCGTTAAGGAGACGCGAACCACAGCGTGCCAGACGGTGCTCAGGCGAGCATTCCTGGCTCCTTCATCGCCAGCAGACCCACCGGATCAACCGACGGACAAGCCACCGCGCACCCCGGGCTCTAAAATCGACCTCAATAATAATTCGGTCCCCTCTGAGCCCCTTGCAAAGAAGGCCATCCGCCAGATTAACTTTTAAACTGTGCATTAGCACCTATATTTTTTGATTAGGCGCCTACAAGGCGCCGCCTAAGACAACGCAAACACAATGTACATAATTTAGACAGAATATATTGTTTTTGTTACCAAATCTTGTCTCGCTGACTCACCGCCACCGTCCTGATCCCTATTGCGACTCCACGATATCGAACACTTTGAGAATATGAAGCACGAGTTGTTGGAGCAAGCCGCTCAACTGAATTCGGTAGAAGAATTTGCCGCGTGGGACCAACGATGTGTTGAGTTTATTGAATCGTTGCAAGAAAAAAGCCGAGTTACACGGCCGCGATTATCAACCGGCTGCCAACAGTCATTGGTGGCGCAAATCGCGCAAATTGAAAGTGTGAAGACTCAATTACAGAGACGTTTCATACATATCGGTGGTGAGTACGCGGCGGGCAGTAGTGACGATAACACGGCGGACAGTAGTGATGATAACGCGCAAAGACTCGTTTGGCGCGAGATAGATATGGCTTTCGAAAGTCGTATATTGACTGGTGCAGTAATCAATATTGATCACATCAAACCGCGACAGTTTTTAGAAGACGCCGGCAGCGTAGTGCTCGAGCGAGTGCAGGACATTATAAAAACACATGACAGTGTAAAAATAAACACAATATTCAACGGTGAGTTTGTGGCGGGCGATAAACGTGCAAATAAAAGTATCAATACGAAAAACTATGAACTCTTTCGTACGTTCGATTTGCAAGGGTGGTATGAGTTGCGCGTTATCGAGCTCACTTTAGCATTGCTGGAGAAATTTCAGGAACGCGACAACAGGTGGGCGTTGTCGCAAATACTCAATTTGATGGTGAACACAAACAAGTACAATTCATTGCACGCGGGGTGTTACATCGATTTACCGCGAGAAATTAAATTAAAGAAAGCGGTGATCAACATGCAATCTACGGATAATGCATGCTTCGCGTAGTCGGTGGTTGCCGCGCTGTATCCAGTTGAGAAAAATACATGTAGAATATCTTCGTACCCTCCTTATGAAACAAAATTAAATTTACAAGGCATCGAATTCCCAATGTCGTTGAGTCAAATAATAGTTATTTATATTTGTGTAACAAGGGCGGGAAGTTGAAAATTGGACACGGGTGCGAAGTGGACGCACAAGCCGAAGGCGAGTCTGGTCTGGGAGACTCTAGTCTGGGAGACTCTAGTCTGGCACTGCATTTACCTCACTTGTTACACAAATAACTATTATATCACACGTGCGTGGAAAGTGGCCCATAACGCCCGTGTTTTCTGTGCGACAAATAGCCAATTCCACATACCACTCGAAACAGTGCGGTAATATCTCATTCCCGCACAGTCTGTTGGGCCACTTTCCACGCACTTGTAACATAAAAAAATTGAAGATTTCAACGGCATTTCAATCAACGTATATGCCATCCAGAAAAAAAATAAGAATCAATATATAATTTTTCCAATACGGCTTACCGACCAGAAAAGAGAAAAGCATGTCAATTTGTTGTACTTGGAAGATCCGCGAGATGCTAACGTAAGACATTTTGCCTGGATAAAAAATTTATCACACTTCTTGAGCTCGCAATTGAGCATGCACCATGGCAGAAAATACTTCTGCGATCTCGGTGTGAGTATATTTTTATTATGTATTTTATTATATTATATATTTTATTATATTATATATATATATATATATATGTATATATTATATTATATATATATTTTATTATATATTATATATATTTTTATTATATATTTTCATATTTTTTTCATGAAAAATAATAATTTATTTTTTTTCGCAGATGTCCACACTATTTTATTTTGAGCAAAAAATTGAAAGTCCACACCGTCAATTGCCAGAGATGAACAACTGTGCCATCCGACTGCCATGTGATAACGTCAAGTGGCTGCAATTCAATAACTACGACAGGAAAGAACGAGTCGCATTCATCATATACGCCGACTTAGAGTGCATCCTGAAAAAGACGGAAGCGGATCCAGAAACGTCCAGCATACACCAACACCATGAGGTATTTAGCGTCGGGTATTACGTACGGTGCTCATACGACGACTCGTTATCCGCGTATCAATTTTGTCGCGATAAAGATTGCATCACGTGGTTCGCCGAGGAGCTAAGACGTCCAGCTCACGACGTAAAGCCTATCTTGTCCACTAATGTACCCATGGCGGATTTCACGCGAGACGTGTGGAAAAAATTTAACAACGCAACGCACTGTCACGTGTGTGAGAAACCGTTCGCGCCAGATAACACGCGGGTACGCGATTACTGTCATTTAATCGGTAGGTACCGAGGTCCCGCACACTCAGACTGTAACCTGAATTATAAAAATTTATATCACATTTCCATAGTTTTTCATATTTTATTCATAGGTTATGATTCACATTTTATTATTAAAGAAATAGCCACAGCTTTTGAAGGACGTGTAGACTTACTCTCAATCACAAAAGAAAAATACATTTTGTTTATAAAAAACGTTGAAAGCACTGAAGACAAAGATAAGAAAACTTGTGTTGAATTGCGATTTATCGATTCATACATTTCTTACCGCTAGTTTCGACAAATCGGCATCTTATCTCAGCAAGGATGAACTGCGAATATTACAACGCGAATTTTGTGAATTATCCACAAAAAAATTTGATTTGCTGACATGAAAAAGTGTATTTCCGTACGAGTACATTGACTGCGTTGAAAAGTTGGAAGACTCGTGTTTACCACCGCGCGATTCGTTTTACAGTTCATTGACAGGTGACACCGTATCCGAGAGCGATTACGCGCATGCCATGAACGTCTGGGAACGGTTCTCCATTCAAACCTTGGGTGATTTATATCTCAAAACCGATGTCTTGTTATTGGCCGACATATTTGAAAATTTTCGCGATAGCTGCGTCGCGAGTTATGGACTCAATCCAGCACATTATTACACTCTACCGGGTTTCACGTGGGACGCTATGTTGAAGCATACGCGTATCAATTTCGAACTGCTCACGGACATTGATATGGTAATGTTTATCGAACGCGGTATTCGCGGCGGCCTCAGTCAATGTTCCGGTAGATACGCGCAAGCCAATAACAAGTACATGCAATCTCACGATCCGTCGAAACCATCGTCATACCTGATGTATTTCGATGTAAACAACTTGTACGGCTGGACGATGTGTCAACCATTGCCCTATGCAGATTTTCGATGGGTCGACAACATCTCGAACTTCGACGTGAACGCGATCGCTTCGGATTTACCCACGGGTTATATTTTCGAAGTCGATCTCGAGTATCCACAGTGTCTGCACGATGCGCACAGTGACCTACTGTTCTGTCCGACAAGCGATAAGCCGCCCGGCAGACGAGAGAACAAACTTCTCGCGACTTTATACAATAAGGACCGTTACTTTATCCATTACCATAACTTGCAACAGTGTAAGCGTCACGGTCTTTGCGTTACAAAGATACACCGCGTATTGGAATTTTCGCAATCTCCGTGGCTCAACGATTATATAGAATTTAATACAAAATTTAGAACGCGAGCAAAAAACGATTTCGAAAAGAATTTGTATAAATTAATGAACAACACTGTATTCGGTAAAACTGTAGAGAATGTGCGCAATCACGTCGATGTAAGATTATTAACAAAGTGGGACAGACGATACGGTGCGGAGGCAATGATCGCGAAACCAAACTTTCACAGCAGGAGCGTCTTTTCGGAGAATCTAGTAGCAATAGAAATGCGAAAACTCGAGGTGAAGTTCAATAAACCAATCTACGTGGGCATCCTCCACATATCCAAGACATGTTTGTATAAATTTCATCACGAGTACATGTTACCGTTGTATCGCGACAAGTGTAAAGTTATGTACACCGATACGGACAGTCTGATATATTACGTAGAGTGCGACGACGTATACGAGACGATGAAACGCGACATCGACAAATTCGACACGAGCGATTACGCGATCGACAACGCGTACGGTATAACGCTCGCCAATAAAAAAGTGCCGGGCTTGATAAAGGACGAGAATAACGGCGCGATCATGACGGAATTCGTTGGACTCAGAGCGATGATGTACGCGTTGAGGGTGGATGGTAAAAAAGACACTAAAAAAGCAAAAGGCGTCAAGAATAATGTCGTAGCGCGTACTATAACGTTCGACGATTACACGCGTCTGAACAATGAGATCAAGAGACACGGTAGTGTCTCGCGCCAAGTACGCGCGAAGCGAGACGCACCGTGACTCTTTTACGCGAACGCATGAGTTGCGAGTATCCGAGATTTTGAGATCTCAATAACGAGTGAACGGATCAATTTCTAAGTAGGTTCGATCGATAGCTTGGGGTTTGATTTATAAATAACAGTCTTTTTTTTCCGTTACGTGCCCTACGAGCGAAGATATTGCGATGCAAAGTCCAAATGTGGAAAATTTTTTTTTAAGAAACGTCCACGTCGGACAAAAATGGCGGCTGGAGTGTCACTTTCCCATTTTTGACACGAGAGTGCATTCGTGCACTGTCGCAGTGCGTGACAGTGACAGTTTTTTACAACCTAGAAAAGGATAAGTGTAAAGTGTGTGATAGTCGTGACCGTTGCCGCGTCGTGACAGATAGTGAAATATATATAAGTATTGACCGTAGAGAGCTGATGCCGATAGATCTTTAAGAAGGAAGGTGTATCTACAAAATCGTACAAACACGTACGTATATGCAGTCTTGTAAAAGTTGTCAAACTGTATTGTTGTCAAACTGTTTACGCGAGCGTTACTTCTGTAGTAACTTACGATAATTCACTCGTTTACGCGAAGTAAATTATCGTAAGTTACTACAAAATCCCGTTTACGCGAAGGAAAATTCTGTTTACGCGAAGGAATTATCGTTAAGTTTACTACAGAAGTAACGCTCGCGTGTAAACGTAGTAAGTGAAATATATAAAGTATTAACCACAGAGAGATGTCGAGGAGATCTTTAAAAGAAGGAAGGTATATTCAAAATGGCACACGTACGTATATGCTGTCTTGTAAAAGTTGTGTGTGTGTGTGTGTGTGTGTGTGTGTGTGTGCGTGTGTGTGCGTGCGTGTGCGTGCGTGTGCGTGTGTGTGCGCGCGTGTGCGTGCGTGTGCGCGCGTGTGCGTGCGTGTGCGTGCGTGTGCGTGTGTGTGTGTGTGTGTGTGTGTGTGTGTGTGTGTGTGTGATTTCTGCCTAGTGCTCTGAATGTCATCTAGTCATACATATCAAGAACTTTCGATGGGCTTCTTCAGAAGATAGGATATGAAGAAAATCATAATGCATGATGACGATACCACAAAGATGCTAAGGCTAGATGCCACGAAATGTGCATGTATCGTCGATCACGCGGAATGCAAGAGAAAATCCGCCGTTAAATTGAGCGAACATTCACGAATCCTGATACCCACAAGTAATTTCTTACAATCTTTTTATGACCCTGATTATCTCATAATTTGTATTTTTGTACGTGTATTTTATGCTTTGATAGAAGGAACGTGAAAAAGAGCAGGAAAAGGAAAGAGCACTAGCGGCGAAGCAGACAGAAAAGAACAAACAGAAGAGACAGATTCAAGCTTTGTCTTTTAATCTGGACGAAGACGAAGATGAAGCTGAGATGTGTTCTGACGAAGACAATGCCGAAAAATCCCCGCAGTCAGAAAATGTGCAATCTGATGGCCCTGCGATTAAGAAGATTTAGAAAAATCCAGATGTAGATACATGTTTTTTGCCAGTAAAGAAAGGAACGAGGAGGAAAATAAACTTAGGGAAGAATTGAGACAAGAATGGGCTAGAAAGCAGAACGCGTTGAAGGAAGAAGAAATTGAGATCACATTCAGTTATTGGGATGGATCTGACCATCGTCGGAGTGTTATAATGAAGAAAGGTGAATGTCTCAGTGGTTTAGAGAACGTTTAAGTTATTAAAATACTCCAGTGTCACTTTTGGAGTAACATTGGCATGATATATAATGTTCTGCTGCATAAATTAAATTTTCACATACAGGTAATTCTATCTATTAGGTTCTTCAGAGATGTTTAGAAGTTCTGAGGCCCGAATTCAGCGAGCTTAAAACAGTAATGGCAGATCAGTTAATGTATGTCAAGGAGAATCTTATATTACCGCACCATTATACGTTTTACTGCAACTGTAACTGATTTTATTGTAACTAAGGTAAATATACCAAATGATAAAACTTATGAAGCAATATCACAATGTTGGCATGTTATTTTAATGTATGTAATATTGCGATTAGGCACGAGGAAAGAGCGGGCCTCTGTTCACATTTGACGTTCACGATGATATTCGTATTATGCACGATGCTTCTGTCAAAACCGAGGAATCACATGTCGGAAAAGTTTTACTTAGGTATTTATTATTAAAAGAATATTTTGCATAATTCTTTTTTATGTTATTTTTTTATTTTTCTCATTAGATCATGGTACGAGAGGAACAAACACATTTTTCCAGCGAGTAGATGGGAACCTTTTGATCCAACGAAAAGTTACAAGTATACAGTGTCGGATAAAAATAGGAAGAAAGCTAAAATCTGATCTTAGATTCAACGAATTGTCCAATTTTGTTTAAAGAATTCAGATTCAAGGACTGTAAATATTATAACCAGATAAATAACTTTG
>NW_020224766.1:0-20363 GCF_003070985.1 Temnothorax curvispinosus
TATATAAACAATTTAATTTCATTGATTTCCTGTACTATGAGAATGCTGACCATTCCTACCTGCACGATACATTATTAACAAGATATTAGAAGCATCACTACCACTGTTAAAATCATTTTTATCAATATTATTATTAACAAATATATATATACTTACTAAAATTAGTATAAATATCGAGCGTCAAGTGCCGAAGCGTTACTCACGAACCTGAAAAAGATAGAATTGTATATGCGTAGCATAAGGAACGCGAATCCGAGCGAGATGCGAGTATTGTACGATCTGAAAGAGAGAAAGAGAGAGTCAGATATACTATATTAACTGTTAGACGAAGAGAGCAATGTCTTTTATACTTTAGACATACTAATAATAATGACTTTAATTGTACTATTGAATTATTCTACCCTATGTAAAGTATGTCTGAAGAAACTTAAATAATATTTAACATATATTTGCACATTTTAAAATTAAAATATTAAAGGTTTCTTATTTTTCTTTATAATAAAAGTCATATTGAAATTTCATAATGAAAGAAGGTATCGCTCTCAATACAAATCGCTGTTAGACTAGAGAATAAAAAAGAATTCAGATGAGTCACCTGTATGACTCATTCGAGTGAATCTAGTCTTCGCATAGACCATATATGGACATGTCGAAGCAGAACGCAACGCATGACCATATAAGGTAATGAATTTCAAGATACCACCCTATGACTCATTGCTGGCAAGCGAGCCACACCACTAGAAGTAGACTCACATCCGCTAGACAACGCCTTATGACTCATTGTAACGAGGTGCGGTCACCTCTCACTACCATTTCCAAAATTGTATAAAAGCGGAATCTTTCACCCTCTCGACGGAGAGTGTGGAACGAGCCAGGAAAGGTCACATATCTTATACTTGTTCCATCCTCCCACATAAGCCACTTGTATCGTAAAAGTTCTACAATAAATATCATACTCTTTTATATCAAAAGAAAGATAAAGATTATTGAATTACCTACCTTCGACGGATCCAAGGAGCCATAATCTACATCGCCGACCAACAGCTAATTATTCTGGGGTTTTACCTCCTTAACTGCAAGAAGAAGAACCCATAAAAATTGATTTCGACGGAGACATTCTGCCGGATCGAGCCACCTCGCATCACCCAGGACGTCACAGTGTATATAAACCGAGCGTTGTTAACGCAAATTGCAATTCCACGATCAACTTGCTCACCGACCGCACCGATCTTGAACTCCCGCATCCGCTTATCCGCAGCTAGCTAGAACGAGGGTAGAGAGCTTTTGGCATACTCTGTCTTCACCGAGCGTGTTTCGGCAAACGACCAGCTTCCTCATCCACAGGGCTATTCGAACGGGGGCAGAGCGCTTCTCTGTCTCCACCAAGTGTGTCTCGCCGGATACCGTCTCGTTTCCAGACGCTTGCAGCCTTCCACCGAGGGTAGAGCCACCGTGCAGAGTTGCCTTCACCGAGCGCTTCTCGGTGGTTGGACTCGCGCCTTTTTCCTCAATCTAGCCGCTCGCAGCCTTCCTCGGGAGTAGAGCCTCCGCACTCTGCCTCCACCGAGCGCTTCTCGGTGGTCGGACTCGCGCTAGATCGATCCTGCCGCCATCCGAGTGAAATCATCGCGATCTCATCATCGCGTCCGCGCTTCGCGCCATTTTACCGCGCCCCGATCCGCGACGCCGGGAGCACCGGCTCCGCCCGTACCAAGAAACTTCGTAACGCAGTTCGGCACACGAACTTCCGAAAGCACCGGCTCCTCCTCGTACGTACCGCGCTTTACCTCGCGCCGCTCGCGGCGAACCGATCATCCGTCGCGATCGCATCACGCGTGTACCCGGCCGCTAGTGCCATCCCGCGAGAATCGTACTCACGCGCGTCTTTCATTGTGCCACGCCGGTTCGCTTCGCGCGTCTCCGCGTGCGTCACGACATTGTACTCTGCGCACACCAGATCCTTGTAATACTTGTGCATTGCGACTCTGCACCTCGCGAGCATTTGTTTATGTAGAATAAACTCTTGTTATTTTGTTATCAAAGACGATACGCTTCATTCTGTCAGCCCCGCCTCGCTTCTGTTCCTCCGCGCCTCCTTCGAACCCAGCCCAACCGCGAGCTAGATCCGCGTATCGAAGTCAGGTTGTTTTAATGTTATGCGGCTTATTAAAGCCTCGTAATTTGATAAATCTACATTATTTGTACGCATACAATTAAAACGTTGACTATTTGTTCGGAAATTTTCCATTTTGCGAGTGTGTTAAAGTATAATCTTCTATATATTCTCACTGTGTCTTAAAAAGGATGCAAAGTGAATTGTATAAAGCAACGACAAAAATCAAAACTAACCTCAACTTGGCGTTGACAAGAAATTACAGAGCGCGTTTTTAATCGACTACTAATCGAGAAAGACTGACGAAAAGTTCTTATCCCCGCTGGTTTTTATTTTCTCCCCCTCTCCTTTTCCCTCCCCCTCGAGGAGAACGAATAATTAACGTAGAGCAATCTGATTGGCCCACGAATTTACAGAATGCGCGGTACTCCAAATATATTTATCAAATAATATTCATCGTATTGCTATTATTAATTTATGTAATTAATTGTTATAAAATAGCAATATTTAAACGAATTATATATCTCCCTTTGTCTTTCTTTTATGAGAAAATAGACATCCATATTCACTCGACATGATCGAACATCGTCCACTGAGCTATTCGTGGACGTTCGACCATGTCGAGTGAATTTTGATGTCAATTTTCTTATTAAAGGGTGACGAAGGGGATTGAATAACCATATATGTCCAAAAACTAGACACTTTGCCCTATCAAATGGAGCAGAGTTTACCTCATTCCACCCCATTCCACAAACTTTCTTCTTGTTTGAATATTAAAGTAAAAATTTTTTTAATAGTCGAATATGTCGTGTATATTTATTAATATATAATAATATTTAAATGACATAAAACTAAAAGAAATATGTTTCTTGAAACCTAATAAATAAGTTTTGATAGGCATTTAACTCATATTCGCAGTTATGCTTTTGGCAGAGACTTTAGAAAGTAACCTATCAAATTACTGAAATTTCAGTATTCACGAAAATGTCATACTTTATCAGATCACTTTGAGGAAAGAACAAGGGATAAAATTAATTATTATAAAATCAATTAAGTACATTTATTTATAGTTTAGAATATATATATTAACATAAAATCTCGTCAAAATTTGAATCATACGTTTTTAATTTTTTCGTCCAATATCCGGTTCCTGATAGATTCGCCCCACTGTGCGGCGGTCGTTCTCTATTAAAAAGTTATGAACAAAGTTTAAAATATATAACAATTTGTATTAGTGCTAAAGGAAGTAATTTGCTGATGTGTGTATAAACAGTACACATGTAGGCGGAGGGGGGGGGTGGAGGGTGAACCTCCTTCCACGTGAAAAGTTGAAAACCTGAACCGTATAATGATAAACCTCGTTTCACCCTGTAAGCAGGAGTGAGGTGAGGTAGGGTAAACTTTGTTTTGCGTGAAAAATACAATACTGTCTAAACTTGACTTTCCTTTGTTCATATATGTACTATTTTTATATAAAATAACTGCTATATTTCTCAAACTTTTTTTATTAATAACTTTTTAATAAACAACAACCGCCGGCTAAAACCTTTCGAAGGTTACTCAGGATGATGACCTTGACAACATATGTCAAGGTCAAAATCATCGGTCAGGTTTGACCTTTTATGCATATTAACCGTTATTTTATGTACACTTCCAACTAATAAGAAAACTGTACCTAATATCGCACTCTGTTTTCTAAAACCAGAATCTTGACTGAAAACTCCTATAAGAATAAAACTAAACCGCATTATTTTATTCTGTGATTATCGTAATATAATCTCCATGGCCGTGTTCAAAATTTACTTCAACTATCTTTTCTGAAGGAAAACAGAAAAAGTAGCGTTTGACGACATCGAAAAAAAGTGTTCCTAATATCGCACCCTTACACATTTTTATTAAAAATACAATTATGACACACAATATATGCTGGAAATAGAAGCAACTCAAAATAGGGTACATAAGATTCGTTCTTAGTACATACCTTTTTTGCTATATTAATAACAAAAGATATTTCTTGCGAATTTTCAAAACTTCGTTAAAATTATGAACTGCTACGCAAATTTTTATATCACAATATCAATTGAAATAAAACAAAAGATCGTCCAAAGCAGTAATGTTCAACAGTTTCCACTATTCACTGATAGAATGCAACACGTAACAGTCTCAATATCGTAGATGCGGAATTAGAAACAAGGCGATATTAGGCACAGTTCCCCTATATTCGTATCAGCAGCAATAGCATGAATCGATGTAGGTGGATTTACATAAAAATGAGTCAATACTATTGCATAACTATCATTATTTGTACATGACTTTAATTAGGACGTTTTCCATCAGAAAATTTTCCAGTTTCTCACAACTGCTGTTCAATGTTTCTGAAAATTTTCTCTGACGGATAATTTCTATCTGAATATCGCTCCCTGTACAAGACTGCAGTTTCACGAGAATTTCTTTTACATTCACCAAATATTAATAACATACACATATGTCACTTTTTCTGAATTAGAATAATGATTCATTGCTGCTATAAAAACAACGATTAATATCCACTTCAAAAGAAAACGAAGAATACTGATATTATATGTTTACATTGCGAAAGTTGTTTCCAAACAACTTTCAATGTTTATGTTTACACTTTTAGTCAGAGCTTATAAGTACTGCTATTCACACAAGATAATGTTGCAAATATTAAATATCAATAGAAGTGACATTTCTGATAGTGTGTTGAATTTGTTTTAAACTCTCTTTAAATATTATGGAAAAAAAATAGTATGATGCTATTTCAGAATGTAATATTAATTTTTTTCTGAAAAAATTTTTTAATTGCGAGTTGTAGCATAAAGCAGATAAATGCTTATCTTACAATCTTTTTTTTTTCGAAAGCGTTTCAAAAATAGTGCGGGACTGTTACGCTAAACACCTTGTATATTATTTCCCTATTTAAAACTTTAAACCTTATCTTCTCTGAATTAATAATAATAGAGATACGATTCTTTACCTCTAAAATGCAGATATATCACTCTAAATATGAGAATTCTAGAATACAATAAATATTTAGGTTAATGTTAATATTCGTAGTTTTAGATGTACAGATTTTGTAATTTGTATATACAAAAATAAAATAACTAAAAATGAATAGAATTTAATCTTAAATTAATGAAATAAATATGCACTAAATTAAATACAAATATAATATCCATAATACATATGTGATTAAAAAAATCGATATATTTGGTATTTCTATAATTCTTGAATCATTTAAGAAAGGATAGAAGAAATCATAAGGTAATGTGATATCTAAATTAGGCCCGCCAGCAAAATAGTATTTGGATGGCTTTGAAACATCATGAAAATTGACATAAGAAATAATATTGACATGGAGGACATCTGTACAATTCTTTAATGCACATTTGGTCCAGCTAACGTCTTCTTCCTTGCTGAATGCAATTCCAACACCCAATATTTTATAATTCGTCAATGTTTTGGGTTTTGACAACATAGAATAAAGGATATTCACATGCATAGATGTAACTAATCCCGAACATAAGATTCGTTTTCCGATTGTATGCGCAGTTACTATATTTCGTGGTATCCTATCAAACACAACACGCAACCAATCAACAGCATTTTTGCTGGAAAAATTACCCAATTTTGAGACATAAGTACTATAATGTTGACTTATATTTAAGAAAGAGTCCTTTAGCAAAAGACTCATAGTCAGATTTTGTAGCTCCGCGCAAGATATTGTAGTAAAATTCTTGATAAATAATTTGACAGAGCATGTTAATCTAATATCTTCACCGAATACGATGATATGTCTATTAATTCGGTCACATTCTCCATTTTTTTCAGTCAAAGGCAATGTAAGAAATCCATCAGTTCTGTTGAAAAAAATATTATCGCTTTTATTAGCATGAGAAACGCCAACAATGATCGGCTTACCCATTACGTAGCCAGGATTTCCACTACGAATGAAAACTTTTGTGTCATTTAAATCTATCCAATTGTATTCGACCTCGAAATATTGATAAAACGCATGAGAAGCATTTCCTATATTAAAATATGCATCAATAGTGTTGATACCAGCGGAACCATTGTGACCAATCACATATTTCAAACCTTTTACAATGTTGATACAAATCGAGTTCATGCAAAAACCCGATATGCTGGATATGTTAGTTCTGTTACATGCAGAAAATGACTTCAGACAGTAATGAGTTTTTACTGGCAAACAAATGTTGCTTTGACATATCTGAAATTAATGTAGAATGTTATACAGATTCTTCATATTTTTACAAATTTGTTAATAAAATTTACCTGTTTCATAGTAAATGTATTGTTGAATAACGGCAGAGATTTAATAACTGTGAAATTACTGTATGTCACAGTGAATAAAAATTGATTAACATTTGTTAATTCATTTTGTATGCATGTACCTTTCCAATTTTGTAAATATCTTAAAATCTTTTTAAACGTACATATTCCAGCAAATCCAGACTGTAGAAACTCTGAAATAATAATATTAAACATTTTTAATAATAATTATTATTATAAATCTGTAAGAGTTTGTTATTATTAAATTACTGTGTAATATTAATAGTGAAACTCCTATGTAGGGGAAGCAGCTTCTATTACCTTGACCTTGACATATATTATAGAGGTCATCCTTCAGAAGGTTTTAGCTGTTGCTTGTTTTTTTATTAAAAAGTTATTAACAAAAATAGTTTGAAAAATACAGCAGTTATTTTGAGTATTGAAAAACATAAACGACTAATATGTATGTGGAAATAGTACATGTATGAACGAAGGAAAGTCTTAAAGCAGTGAATTGTTAATATGTTAAACAGTCTTTTTGTTTAAGCAGAGAATAGTTGGCATAGAAAAGTATATATATATATATTCGTAATAGTATGGCTATGAGAGTCAAACGCAGTTGTCTGTGCGTAGATGATTAGAATCACTGATTTATTCCAAATCCATTCCAAATGAATTACAATCGAACGTTTTAGCTCATAGATCGAGCCATCTTCAACGATATCAAACGACGAATAAAATTAAAATATTGCACAGTTCTCCATTCCAACGTGGTAAGTTTCCTGCTTGGAGATTTCAAGAAACGAAATTGAAAAAGACTAGATCCATATCTGTAAAAATAGTTACCTTATTACACCAAGTATTAATTAAAAATTCTATGTAACTTACCAAATAGTCTGGAGAATAAATGCATCAAAATAAGCCAAGCGAGGCGGGTATATAAATGTGGTGTGAACATCACAAAAAAAAAATGTATGATCTGTACAAGGGATTCTGAGATCCCGACGGCACGACACACGAAACGGTATTAACAGACAGATGTTTTAAGTCAAATTATACAATGTGTAGGTCAAATAAGTAAGAAATAAAACTAATAAATATTCGGTGTATAAACAATGTAAATTGTAAATGTGTAGGTTAAGTCAAATTATAAAACGTGTCGGTCAAATAAGTAAGAAAATAAAACTAATAAATATTCGGCGTATAAACAATGAAAATTATAGATGAAGCCAGTAAGAAATGAAACTAAATATTCTATCTATAAGCAATGTCAGGTGTACGACGCAAATTGTGTCTGGATATGGTTTACAATTTATTTAGAAACGTATGCATGGTGCATAAACTCTGTATCCGTTTGCAAGTTGAGACTATTCTTTTGTAACTTGATATGAGACATCTCTGAAACAAGTCGTTTTCCTAAATATCGTCGTTTCCTACCTAGAATTTCAACGTTCTCCCAATCAAATTCGTGGTCGAAATTAATTCTGTGTTCGGTAATAACAGACTAGGTGGTTGTATTTTTGCGAATATGGTTACGATGTTCCGAAATTCTAGTTTTTAATTGCCTCATCGTCTGACCAACATATAATTTTATA
Source organism: Temnothorax curvispinosus (assembly GCF_003070985.1). Taxonomy (NCBI): domain Eukaryota; kingdom Metazoa; phylum Arthropoda; class Insecta; order Hymenoptera; family Formicidae; genus Temnothorax; species Temnothorax curvispinosus. The sequence goes on from NW_020224766.1 coordinate 8,023, forward strand.
CACCACATATAAAAATGTGGTGTATAAAATTTCATGTAAAAATTGCGACGCGTCATATGTTGGTCAGACGATGAGGCAATTAAAAACTAGAATTTCGGAACATCGTAACCATATTCGCAAAAATACAACCACCTAGTCTGTTATTACCGAACACAGAATTAATTTCGACCACGAATTTGATTGGGAGAACGTTGAAATTCTAGATAGGAAACGACGATATTTAGGAAAACGACTTGTTTCAGAGATGTCTCATATCAAGTTACAAAAGAATAGTCTCAACTTGCAAACGGATACAGAGTTTATGCACCATGCATACGTTTCTAAATAAATTGTAAACCATATCCAGACACAATTTGCGTCGTACACCTGACATTGCTTATAGATAGAATATTTAGTTTCATTTCTTACTGGCTTCATCTATAATTTTCATTGTTTATACGCCGAATATTTATTAGTTTTATTTTCTTACTTATTTGACCGACACGTTTTATAATTTGACTTAACCTACACGTTTACAATTTACATTGTTTATACACCGAATATTTATTAGTTTTATTTCTTACTTATTTGACCTACACATTGTATAATTTGACTTAAAACATCTGTCTGTTAATACCGTTTCGTGTGTCGTGCCGTCGGGATCTCAGAATCCCTTGTACAGATCATACATTTTTTTTTTGTGATGTTCACACCACATTTATATACCCGCCTCGCTTGGCTTATTTTGATGCATTTATTCTCCAGACTATTTGGTAAGTTAACATAGAATTTTTAATTAATATTTGGTGTAATAAGGTAACTATTTTTACAGATATGGATCTAGTAGTCTTTTTCAATTTTGTTTCTTGAAATCTCCAAGCAGGAAACTTACCACGTTGGAATGGAGAACTGTGCAATATTTTAATTTTATTCGTCGTTTGATATCGTTGAAGATGGCTCGATCTATAAGCTGAAACGTTCGATTGTAATTTATTTGGAATGGATTTGGAATAAATCAGTGATTCTGATCATCTACGCACAGACAAATGCGTTTGACTCTCATAGCCATACTATTACGAATTTCCAAAATTTCGAGAGTCCTATATATATTATATATATACATATATTGTAACGACAACGACGATGTCCTCACGGTCTCGCCGGCCGTGAAGGAGCGCGCCGTCGCTTTATTTACTAAGGATCTCTTTATAACTCGCGATACTTCTCTCCGAAACCCAGATGGTAGCTCGACTGAATACTTTTATGTTGTAAATGTTGGGCACCAGGTGCGATTCCTCGCTCCACAATACACGAGATCGCAGTATTCTCAGGCGTGGGTTTCTTTGATTAATCGCGGTTGGAAGAGGAGAGGGAGCGTAGCGCAATCAACACACCCGAGTAACAAGGAACATAAAGTTATATTTTATTTTAATGCAGATAATAAGTGGAAGGTATGTGTGTTCCACGGCGAACAAGCAGAATTCGAGTACGCGCCGCGTGTCACCCCACGAGCGCGATACTCATTCCGTCGCTGAACTGCACGGCAATCACGGTCGAATTCGTACAAGACTATTCCCCGACATAAATTGCAGCGAATTCTACCCGGACGGTCAAACGCGAAATACTTGAAAACGTTTACTTCTAACAAGCGCACGAGGTCCCACTTTTATTACTATCGCAATTTCCTTACAATCTACCGCGACCGAGCTGGGGGTCTTCACTCCCCACGAGACGCACGAATGGACTCACCCGTAAACGCGACACAACCGTGAGTCATTAATCCCGATGAAACGCACGGACATCCATTTATAATTAGCGCAAACCTAACCGGCAACGATAATCCCGAGGCTCTCACACGCGCGAGAGCAACCTCCCGAAACTACGGCACGGTCAAGCAAACGAAATCACACTCAACGAAATCACACTCAACGAAATTACACGCAACAAAATTACACACGACGAAATCACACACGCTGACTGTCGGCGACCGTACTTTCGCATCCCCGAGACGGGCACTTGCGATCACTTTTTCGCACGGGCCCTCCCGCGGTGTGGTACTCGGTATTATTCAGGTTACGGCGGATTTCATCTATTCTCGCGGCACAACGCGACTCCCGGGAGGGCCTTAGTATTACAATGATCTTACTCTGGGGAGGCTGAGCAGTGGCCTTACAATAGATTCCTTGTTCCGGCAGCTCGTCGTTCGGCTCGCAGGGCTGGATGGTACCAGGATGGCGGCTCGCACGACAGTGGCGTTTCTTCGGCCCGGCGGAACCACGCTGGGCCCGCGCGCGCCCGCGCGCGCCGGTTTCCCTAGCCCGGTCGGTGCTGCGCCCTGGCCTGCCAGCGATTCCTCTAGGCGGTCGCCGTGCCTTGCGAGGGCACCCCCCGCATCCGCTGTCGTCCGCCGGCGATAGTTTTAAAGCCCGCCTGTGTGAGACCGGCTGTCCAGGCCGCGACTCATCATCCGGTTGTTCGACGGCCAGACTGGACGGTCCATGGCTCGTCGACCGGCGGCGGTTCCCCGGTGGTGACCCCGTTCCTCGACGGGGACCTTTGTCGGGGCGTCCCCCCTCTCGGGTTCTCCGTTTCCGGGCTGCAGTGCTGTTGTGCGGGTTATGTGGGTGCCTTGACAGGTCAGCGGCTGCTCCGGCTGTGGACTTCAGCGTGATCCGTCCGTCGACCGTCCGTCCTTGGAAGCTCCCTGCTGTCCAGCTGTAAATCCCTCGGTGCGGCATACGCCGTTACAAACTCCGTGACCTTGGCCATCTGCTCCGCGCTCCCTCGATACCTGTAACGCTTGTAACAGATCTTAATCCTAACTTAAACGTTCGCCCTCCGCCCGCCCCGGGCGGAGGCACCATCCCTGACGCCTCCCTCGGCCGATCTCCCATCTGGGGTGAGGGACGTGACATTTGTCACGTCACAATATATATATATATATATATACAATTTTATGTGTTAGAAAACATGAATACAAAGTATTTTCTGCTTTAACCATAATTGTATGATTATAATTGTAAATATTATTTATTGAATGCATGGGCAAAACAGGGATTCCGCCCACATGTACGTACACGAAATAGATCTATAAGGGAATTAATTTGCTAATATGTGTTGTCACGACTTTTTCACTCTCGGAGCGGTCTAGGGCGTGTGCCGGATCAAAAGGGGAAAAGGAGAGAGAGGTGATAGGCCTCTCCGACGATTCGCTCGCACCTCCGACACTTCCCGAAACGATTTCAATGTTGGGCGCCAGGCGCGTAAATTCGCGTCCGCGAAACTGCGAGAAACAAAAAAAAGGGAAGACGCAAAACGAAGTAAGTCGGTGTGCGAGGAAATGGCTATCTCGACCTAAGGGCTGGGGGCGAGGTTGATGAAGGGCATTATATTATAAGGCGCGATATTCGGCGGGGTGACACACAATAAATAAGGCCACGAACTCAAGCGATTAACAAGTCAAGAATAACATTTATTCTTTAGTAATTCTCGGGTGAAACAATAAATGCCAATTTGGCTTCAATCAATCGGACAAATCAAATAATCACGCGGGCGTCAGAAATAAAACAACAAAAATAGTGGTAGCGCGGACGCCAGAACTAAACGGAGTATTACGTTATCGTATAGTAAACGCGCAGAATGCGCTGTGATTAGATCAGAGAAATACAGTAGAATAAAACTTATGATTAATATGAAACATCGACAGTAAACGGAAAGATCGCGAGGGGACGGTACGTCACGCTCGGAGCGCGTGAACGCCACGTATAGAGTCGCACGAGAATTCTGTCGCCAATTATCTTAAGCTAGCGCAAGTAGGAATCGTGGCGCAAGCCACGTCCCAACGTAATGAGGACTGAACGCAACGCAGTAACGCGAGATAACTTTCGGCGCGATCGCAAGGAGACGGAATACAATAACTAACGCAAAAATACGGACTTAATCTAACGTACGAAATAACTAAAGTTAACGCCAGTCATTCAGATCGAATGCGGTACACTGTCTCTAGTGATTTTCGAACGCGAAGAACGATACGTCGAGGTACTCGGCATGACGCGAAATGTTAGAACGAACGCGAGGAAAAACACGGAATTACCGCGAGCAATAATAGCACGCAGTCATGAAGGCCATGAGCCTATCGCGAGAATCGAGTAAACCACGCGAATAACGTTCTCCAGCCAGCACGGCTAATTCTCACACGCAATTACCGAAACAACGCATCCGAACATAACTATCCTAACACGAATAATACCCTACTGCAACTAACCAACATGAACGGCATGTTGACGCGATTAATGTGCCGACGCGGACGACATTCCAACATAAGTAATATTTGTAATTCGATACGCCGTGAACACCGTGTGCGCGAGACGCAACCACGAGCGCGGGCATTACACGAAAGCGGATTCGCATTACCGGATTTCGCCAACAAATCTATCGCGATCTCCAAAGGCTCGCTATCACATCTTTATCATGATTCCGCGGCCACGATACCATCCTGAGGCCCTTCGCTCTCGCTGTCGATCGCCATTCGATACTCAGTCTCAAAGAACCGTACGAGTCGCGATATTACAAACGTTTTCCCGAACGAGAGCGCGCTGGAGGGCGGCGTCGTGGCTTCACATGTCGTTATTACTTGCGGGCAACCTCACCGATGCAATGCCTTCTCGTAGGAATCCTCGCCGTCACCTCGTACCAAGGATCGTCGCAGCGTAACAGATTCTCCCGACTCGGGGCGGCTATCGCGAATCTTACTTAGAACGTTCGGACTCGCCGACGGACGACCAGAGAGTGTCTCACTAAATCCGCTCGATTGCGGAATCGATGTGGCACCCCCTTCCCGACTCCTTCAATTTGTCCCTGGGTAGCGGACTGGACTTCGTTCTGGCCGGTGTGCCTCCGGTTTGACCTCGGGGCGGTGATCAGCCACCCCGCGGGCCGGTATTTCGTGGAGGCAAATTGCTGAGGCCGGGTTTTTCCCAGGCGCCTGAGGTCCCGCTATCGGCGGCCTTGTCCATCGTTGCCTCACGCGCCGCACACCTGCCGCGTTGCTCTCGCCGTCCGGGATCCCAGTAGTTTCCGCTTTTGCCACCCTTCCTTGGTCCTTGATCCTCCCGGACCCCTTCCGTTACGGGTAGTCCCTCGAAGATTCGTCGTGGTGTGGGTGAGGCGCCGCCCGTATTACAATTACATAAAAATAAAATAAAAGGCAGATTGCGAAAACGATATGAATATTCGGCCCCTGGAGATCTCGTCGTCGCCTCTCTGGCTCGTCCCTGGGCGCGAATTTCCGCGCCTTGTGACGGCGGCGGGGCGGTGCCACGAAGCGGCGAGCCGCAACGTCACAGTGTGTATAAACAGTATACATGTGGGTGGGGGAGGAACTGTCGTCCCTCCCCCGCAGACAGGGGTGGGTGGGGCTACACCTCGGTTCGCGTGGAAAGTTGGGGAAAACCCCAATCGTACAATAATAAACCTAATTTCGTCTTTAAACAGGGATAGGATAGAGTGGGATGGACCTCGCTTTGCGTGGAAAGTACAATGCTCCAGAGAACCATCCATGTGAAACGAGGTTTACCCCATCCTACCCCACCCCTACTTACAGAGCAAAACGAGGTCTATCATTGTACGATTCGGGTTTTCAACTTTCCACCTGAACTTAAGTCCAACCCCATCTACTCCCACCTACATGTGTACTGTCTATACATACATGTCAGCAAATTACTTCCCTTAGTACTGACAAATTATTATATTTTTTAAACTTCTTTTATTAATAACTTTTTAACAAACAACGAGCGACGGCTAAACCTTTTGAATGTTGTTCTGAATCACGATCTTGACAACATATGTCAAGGTTAAGACCATTGGAGCTGCCTCCTCTAAACAGCAGTTTTACCATATTATTGAAATAACTTCTATGAATATATTTAGTTATACAATATAAACATTATAATATACATTTTATCAAGAGACACGGTAGTGTCTCACGCCAAGTACGCGCGGAGCGAGACGCACCGTGACTCCTTTACGCGAACGCACGAGTTGCGAGTACCCGAGATTTTGAGATCTCAATAACGAGTGAACGGATCAAGTTCTAAGTAGGCTTGATCAATAGCTTGAGTCGATTTACAAATAAGAGTGTTTATTTTTCCGCTACGTGCCCTACGAGCGGAGATATTACGATGCAAAGTCTGAAATAGTAAATTTTACAATTAAGCGTTTCCCCGGGTCCCCTCCATGACAGTGTTACTACACTGAAAAGAGACAGCATATACGCGTACGTGACATATGTAGGTGTGCGCTCCCTACGCTCGTCGCTCAGTGCGTTCGCGCGGACAGCGCGCTGTCAGTCAGTTATTATAATCTAGTAGTACATATCGCGTTTGCGATCTTATCTTCACCCGAGGAAAATCTAAAATATAATATACATATAACATTATGTATTACTTTTTTTTCGCGTGTGCGGCGACATTTTGTATGTGCGGCGATCGTTGACGTTGTTGTTGATAATGTTGATTGACAGTTGGTGAGTTATATATATTTCTTATATTTGTATAAATACATGTGAAGAATTCTATGTTTCGTAAATTAAGTTGAGTGATCAAGAAGTTGAGTGATTAAGAGACACGGTAGTGTTTCGCGCCAAGTACATGCAAAGTGAGACCGCACCGTGACTCTTTTACGCGACTAAGTACATGTGACAGGAATTATAGTAGTTTACGTTTACGTGAGTATTACTTCTGTAGTAACTTATACGATATCATCGTAGTTACTATAAAATCTCCCGTTTACGCGGAGGAATTATCGTACCGCAAGTTACTACAGAAGTAACGCTCGCGTAAACGTAGTATAGGTTAGGTTACCGGTTTCTTACAAAATTTTACATAAAACGCGAGATTCATTTATGTACGCAAGTTTGACGCCTATTGAGTTAATATGTAATAATTTTCCTATGTAAAAATAACACGATGTTATATATGCGATTTGGCGTGAATATATATAGATAATAATCACACACACACACGCACGCACGCACGCACGCACGCACGCACGCACGCACGCACATATATATATATATATATATATATATATATATATATATATATATATGTGTGATTTCTGCCCAGTGCTCTGAATGTCATCTAGTCATACGTATCAGGAATTTTTGATGGACTTCTTCAGAAGATAAGATACAAAGAAAATCCTAATAATGACGATATCACAAAGATGCTAAGGCTAGTAGATGCCACGAAATGAGCATGTACCGTCGGTCACGCGGAATGCAAGAGAAAAGTCGCCGTTAAATTGAGCGAACATCTCACGAATCCTGATACCCACAAGTAATTTCTTACAATCTTTTTATAATCCCGATTATCTCATAATTTGTGTTTTTGTACGTTATATTATGCTTTGATAGAAGGAACGTGAAAGAGCGCTAGCAGCGAAGCAGGCAGAAAAGAACAAAGAAGAACAACAGAAGAGACAGATTCAATCTTTGTCTTTTAATCTGGACGAAAACGAAGATGAAGCTGAGATGTCTTCTAACAAAGACAATGCCGAAAAAGCCCCGTAGTCAGAAAATGTGCAATTAAAAAATTTAAGAAAAATCCGGATGTAGATACAATGTAGATACAAGCCAGATAGGGAAAGGGAGGAAGAAAATAAACTTAGAGAAGAATTGAGGCAAGAATGGGCTAGAAAGCAGAACGCGTTGAAGGAAGAAGAAATTGAAGTCACATTTAGTTATTGGGATGGATCTGGCTATCGTCGGAGTGTTATAATGAAGATTAAAATACTCCAGTGTCACTTTTGGAGTAACATTGGCGTGATATACATATAATGTTCTGCTGCATAAATTAAATTTTCACATACAGGTAATTCTATCTATCAGCTTCTTCAGAGATGTTTAGAAGTTCTGAGGCGTGAATTCAGCGAGCTTAATAAAACAGTAATGGCAGATCAATTAATGTATGTCAAGGAGGATCTTATATTACCGCACCATTATACGTTTTACGATTTTGTTGTAACTAAGGTAAAGATACTGAATGATAAAACTTATAAAGCAATATCACAATGTTGGCATATAATTTTAATGTATGTAATATTGCGATTAGGCACGAGGAAAGAGCGGGTCTCTGTTCACATTTGACGTTCACGATGATATTCGTGTTATGCACGATGCTTCTGTCGAAACCGAGGAATCACATGCCGGAAAAGTTCTACTTAAGTATTTATCATTAAAAGAATACTTTGTATAATTCTTTTTTATGTTATGTTATAAATATATATATATATATAAACCGTGTCTCTTGATATTGTTTTTTAGATTGACGTATGGGCGGCCGGAGTAATTCTATATATTCTCCTATGCGGCTTTCCGTCATTCGTATCGTTAGATAACGAACAGGAAGAATTATTTGAGCGTATTCCGAGCGATTAATATAAATTCACATGGCCGTATTGGGCTACGATATCGGATTCCGCAAAGCAGTTCATCTCGAATATGCTGCAGGCACTATAATAAAGTACTATAATTTTGGCTAAATAATTATGGCTAAATATGGACAACATATCGACCTAGTACTTTATTATATTTCGAGGTCTAGCAGCGCCAAGTTTTTTTTACAAAAAAAGTAATAATTTTAATCAAATATGTTTATTTTGTAGTGTTATACTTCTGTCTGTAATTTTGTTTGTGATTAAATATTTTATTTTATTAAGAAATACATATATATGTTTGTAAACTTTGTATTATTTAAGTATTTCCTTGTTGGATTTAAAAATTACATATATTGACGGCAGGGAGCTGATACCGAAGAAATCAAGGAGCCTGTTTATATGAGGCGTTTCTGCGGCGCGTTTGCACGAACCGCGCGCTGTTGCGAGGCAAGATGCGACAACGCGCGCATACGCGCGTACGCAAAATGGCGTACGCGCGACGGCGAGTGTCCTATGGGTCTAAAATGCCGCAAAGCGTATCGTAGACGCTCGTCGTCACGCGTACGCCGTTTTGCGTACGCACGTATGCGCGCGTTGTCGCACCTCGCCTCGCGATAACGCGCGGCCACGCGCGACAGCGTCAAAACCGCCTCGTGTGAATAGACTCTAAGAAGGAAGGTATAATCAAAATCGCACACGTACGTATATGCTGTCTTGTAAAAGTTGCTAAAGTTAAAGAGAACGAAAAAGTGATCTGTATCTATATGCATGTTTGACAGGCACTATTTTTCTGAAAAATCTATCGTATTTATATGCACGTGTAACAGACACTATCGCATAATAAAGATTTCTCCGAAATATATTAATTATTTTTAATACATTTTGTGTAGTAAAAAAGATTATGATTAATACTTAAAGCATCACAATGTCAATAAGTAAGAAAATGATATTTAAAATGACAATTTATGGATATAAGTATATTTCGCTTCTTACTTTAATTAAATATTATATTATGTTATTTAAACTTCAATATAGTATCAGATTGATATATTATATTCAGTAGAACAAATCAAGAGACACGGTAGTCTCGCGCCAAGTACACGCGCAGTGCGAAACCGCCGTGACACTTTTACGCGAATGCACGAGTTGCAAGTACCCGAGATTTTGAGATGAATAATAATCCTTGCTTGCAATTCAAGATGTAATTGATAATGTGAATACATAGCCCATTCGAAAAATGTTTTGGGATAAAAATATAAAAGATCCCAATTTAAGCAGAAAACAGTTTGTACTTTTGGTTAAAGCAGAGAACACTCTGTATTTATGCTTTCTACTATTCTCTGTTTTAGCAAAGATTGATAATTTTAAAATATATAATTAAATGAAGTTGTAAATAACATATGATCTAATAGTAAGAAAGTATTGTACATAAGGGCACGCCTGCCCGTAAGGTAATATCTTCTCTCGCATGGAACAACTTCTCCCGGGCGTTACATATACCGGGTGTCGAAACTGCAATCAAGACGACGACCAAAATTCCGCTCCATCCTCGAGCGAGCGGAATCCGCTTACTGTTCTTCGGAACGAACTGCGCCTGCTGTTGAACCCGGTAGAGTCCGCTCCTCCCACCCGTCGAACAGGACACGTTCGCTCCGTGGTGGTGGAGGTAAAGCGCCATTTTACTCGAGGTTCCAGCAGAGGACGACCACGACTACGACCAAGGAGGCAAGCTACCAAGGAGAAGCTACCAAGGAGGCAAGCTACGACCAAGGAGGAGGAGGAGGAGGAGGAGCAGGAGGAGGAGGAGGAGAAGAAGGAGCAGGAGCAGGAGGAGCAGGAGGAGCAGGAGGAGCAGGAGGAGCAGGAGGAGGAGGAGGAGGAGGAGGAGGAGCAGGAGGAGCAGGAGGAGCAGGAAAAACAGGAGGAGGAGAAGGAGGAGGAGGAGGAGGAGGAGGAAGAGGAAGAGGAGGAGGAGGAGCAGGAGGAGCAGGAAGAGCAGGAGGAGCAGGAGGAGCAGGAGGAGCAGGAGGAGCAGGAGGAGCAGGAGGAGGAGGAGAAGGAGGAGGAGGAGGAGGAGGAGGAGGAGAAAGAGGAGGAGGAGTAGCAACAGCAGCAGCAGCAGCAGCGAACCGAAGACCAGCAAGCCGGCTCTGCCCTCCCCTGTGATCCCGGAGTTACCCCTCGATTAGGCCCCCACAACTCCGGGAAAAATAATCGACGCGAACAATAATCAGGAGGCCGTATACTAGACTAGATTATAGAAATAGAATTTGAAATAGAGTTAAAATTGGCATAGTAATTTTGATAAGAAATTTGAATGGTTGATACGCAAACATAACTTATCAAAAGTAAATGACATTAAATCTATCCACTACGTTTACAGATACGCTACTAATGTTTCAACTGTCGCACATCCTACTGTTCCTAACATAATACCTAATGTAGATTATATTAACAACAACACAGATACATTCGAAATTTCTCTAGACTTTCACTATTTTTCTAATAATGATTTTAAATCATCTCTCAATACAATTAAAAACAAATTCATTAATCTAACTTCTATTCAGATTCCTGACAACGTCCGATGTCTCTTACAGTTAGATAAGAACTTCTCTTTACTTTTCTATAATAAGAAGAATACTATTATTGAATTCCTCAAAAGTATTGGAGGCAACAACAGGAAATTACATATTAACACTTTGCTAAATATTAGGAACCGTTCAATCCCGATTATTAATAGCATTTTTTCGTTCTCACCTAAAAAATCCCCACTCCAACTTAAATTGTCACAACTCGTTCGGTCCACTAAACAATTCATCAATGACAACCCAGACATCATTTTCACCAGAGCAGACAAAGGCAATTGCACAGTAGCATTGGACAAAGATACTTATACACTGTTGGAATGAGTATGCTCATGTGTGATCGCCGTGTGCGTTCGGGTATCTCCGGACGATCCCGGAAAGTAGTTCCGTTTTGGTAAACAGGTATCACGAAGCGCCCGCGCTCTTCCCGGCTGATCTCGCGAGCCGTTGGATGTGCTTGTCTGCCTAGAGGCCCAGGTTGTAACGCGCCTTGTTTACGCTATCGCTTATATGTACTTATATTATATTAACGTACTGTGCAATAAATCGTTTCTGATTAAACAGGTTATGGGTCCAGGTTGGTGATTTAAGTGATATATAGCGAATTGTGGCCTGTGCAATCGGTTTATTCGCCTCGAGTTCGAGTTTCCGTAAACACGTGGCTAACGCCCTTCTCGCCATGCATTCGACCGGCACGCAACACATCGAGAAATTGACCGCGGACAATTATGAAACGTGGAGACTCCAAATGCGAAGTGTTCTCGTGTATAACGGTCTATGGGGACACGTAAGTGGAAGTGTTGTGAAACACGTGGAAGAGGCGAAGTTAGTAACATGGACAATCGAAGATGAAAAAGCGCTCGCACTGATCGTGCTCGGCGTGTCTAGCAACGAACTCGGGCATATCGGAAAGGCCGTTACAGCTTCAGAGGCTTGGAGCGAATTAGAAAGAGCGTTTAACTCCAGAGGACCTGTGAGAAAGGCGGTTCTTTATCGTCAGCTATACCAGATGAAGAAAGATCCAGAAAAATCGATGTCTCAATACGTCAGCGATTTTATGCGGACAGCCGACCAATTAGACGAGGCTGGAATAAGAGTGCCGTCTGAGTTACTCTCAATTATGCTCCTTAGCTCCCTGCCACAGGATTTTGAAAACTTTCGAGTAGCGATAGAATCGAGTAGAGATGAAATACCGGATATTAATTTCTTAAAGGCAAAATTGATTGAAAAAGAAGCTAGGCGAGTGGAAAGCGATCGAGAAAAAGATCGTGGAAGCAGTGCATTATTGATCGCTGGAAAAAGCGACACTCATAGAATAGCGAGCAGGAAACCGTTTGG
>NW_020224766.1:20763-32502 GCF_003070985.1 Temnothorax curvispinosus
GCTGGAAAAAGCGACACTCATAGAATAGCGAGCAGGAAACCGTTTGGGCAACGCAAGGTACAGGAAAAGCGAGGCGCGTGCAACGAGGAAGAGCAAGGCGTACAAAGTTTTGAGGGCAAGTGCTTCAAGTGTAGAAAAACCGGCCATCGCGCATCTGACTGTTGGAAGAAAAAAAGGTCTGACAATAAGACCGTGAGTCAGGCTGCGTGCGAAGATGCCATGGAAGCGTCGACAGTGATGCTCAGCCAGTTAAAAGACAATGAGTGGTGCCTGGACAGTGGCGCGACGGCACACATGTGCGGAAAGAGGGATCGTTTTTTGTTTATAGACAGTGACTGTGATGGTGCCGTGCAGACAGCGGGAAAGAATGATCGGGACATGCAGACCGTTGGTGCCGGAAATGTCGTGGTTGACGTGAGCGTAAGGGGTGTCGTAAAGCGCGTAGAACTGTGCGATGTGAAGTGCGTACCGGATGTGAGAAATAATCTGCTCTCGGTGGCCAGAATTATAGAAAATGGCTACAAGGTTGTGTTTGAAGGTGACAAGGGTCAAGTGCTCAGGAAGGATGGCACGCTTGTCATGAACGCAGAGAAACGTGGACGGTTATACGTCGTTAACACGAGAGAGGGACAGATTGCATTGTGCGCGGACGGGAAACTCGACGAACGGCTCATGAAATGGCATCGACGCCTCGGACATTTAAACTTAAATGATCTTAAGAAGCTAAAAAGTGCAGACATGGTCGACGGACTGGACTTCAAGCTAAATGCGGATGATTTCCCTTGTAAAGTGTGCCTGAAGGCGAAAATATGCCAGTTGCCTTATAAGGCATCATCTTCGCGTGCTGAGAGGGTTCTCGGACTTGTGCATTCAGACATTGCCGGACCGTTCAAGGTCAAGTCGTTGGGAGGAGCGAAATATTTCGTGACCTTTATAGACGACAAAACAAGATTCATCACCGTAGCGATGTTGAAGAGTCGTGCCGATGTCTTTATGGAATTCAGGAATTTATGCATCGCGTTGAAAGAGAAACTGGGTGTAAACTCGTTAAGTTTCGTTCGGACAATGCGAAGGAATACGTGTCGAAGACATTTGCCGGGCTACTTGAGGATGAAGGTGTAAGTAGGCAATTAAGTGTGGAGTACACCCCTCAGCAGAACGGAGTCGCCGAGCGGGCAAATCGTACATTGGTGGAAATGGCCAGATGTATGTTGGTGCAGTCGGGCTTGCCGATGACACTATGGGCCGAAGCAATCAACACCGCGGCGTTCCTGAGGAATAGATGCCCAACGAAAGCCTTGGAGGGGAGGACACCGTTTGAGAAGATTGGATTGGAACGAAGCCAGACGTCAGTTTTTTGCGCATGTTTGGGTGCAAAGCATTTGCGCTTCAGAAAGGGCCAGGAGTAACCAAGTTGGATCCTAAAGGTCATGAGTTTGTTATGGTAGGTTATGATTCCGAATCAAAGGCGTACCGCTTGTGGGAGCGAAGTACTAGAAGGATCATCAAGAGTCGCGATGTCCGATTTATCGAAGATATGGATTCTAAAAATGAGCGTGACGTAGAACTTGTCGAAATGCCTTTGCCACACGTGGCGGAAGGAGTTATGGCGGATGAGGCGGATGACTCATCCGAGATCCGGGCGAAAGTGGAGCCGTCTCAGCAGCCGACCGACAGTGTGAGCAAGGACTGGAAAAAGCCTGCAGCTGTCGAGGAGGAAGATGGTGCCTGGAGCATGGCGTCGGAAGTTACGCCAAAGAAGGCTGTGGAGCCAGTACAGCGATCAGGTCGCGGAAGGGGAAGGCCGAAACTTGAGCGTACCGGAAAGAAAGAAAGGCCTTGAAAATTATATAATGAAATTGCTAGCCTTGTTACAGATGCAGCCCTCAGCGACCCATCCACTTTGGAAGAGGCTATGTCTCGTGGCGATAGAAAATTATGGCTGGAAGCCATGCAAGCCGAATACGATTCATTGATTGAGAACGGGACGTGGGAGTTGGTCGACCGCCCGGTCGATCGTCGCGTTATATCATGTCGTTGGGTATTTAAGATAAAGAAGCGGCAGGATGGCGGAGTCGAGCGGTACAAGGCGAGGCTCGTGGCGCGTGGATGCGAGCAGAGATATGGAGTGGGTTATCAGGAAGTCTTTGCTCCGGTCGTAAGACACGAGTCGATACGCGCGTTTTTCGCCAGCTGTGTCGAGGAGGAGATGCACGTCCACCAAATGGACGTAGTTGCAGCCTACGTACAGGGTGATCTCGATGATGAAATCTATATGGAGCAGCCAAGCGGACTCGTGGTGGCAGGTCAAGAGGAAAAGGTTTTTCGACTGCATAAGCCACTCTACGGTCTAAAGCAATCAGGGCGAAAATGGTATGAGAAGCTCCGTAATTTCTTGTTAAGCATTGGAATGTCTAGATCAGATGCGGATCCGTGTGTCTTCGTCGGCCAGGTAGACGGGGAGACTGTCATTATCGCTATCTACGTGGATGACCTATTACTCGCATCAAGAAGCCTAAAAGCCCTGGAGAAGGTCAAACAAAAGTTGCAGGGGCAGTTCAGGATGAAAGACTTAGGTTGCGTTGGAGATGTACTGGGTCTTCGTGTTGAAAGAAATAGCCCGACAGGAAGCATGAAGTTGACGCAAGAATCTTATGTGAAGAGGCTCCTAGAAAGATTCAATATGATGGAGGCGAATCCCGTTGCAATGCCTCTGGAACCTGGGAATCAATTATCAAAAGTCAGCCAGCCAGGACTCTCTGAAGAAGACGAGATGAAGAACATCCCGTACAAAGAACTCATAGGCGGTTTAAATTATTTGCCGGGCGCAACGCGCCCGGATATTGCGTTCGCGGTAAGTTTCTTGAGTCGTTTTAGCGCAAACCCGCGAAAGACATATTGGACAGCGGCGAAGAGAGTTTTGAGATATTTAAAGAAATCGAAAAACTACGGTATTATCTACACCAAGTCACCACAGAAAATGTTAGCTTATGTAGATTTTGACTGGGCAGGTGATATAGACGATAGGAAGGCCTGCTCCGGTTTTTGTACATTCCTAGCGGGCGGACCAATAAGCTGGTCAGCAAAGAAGCAGAAATCTGTTGCGCTATCCACGATGGAAGCAGAATTTATGGCCTTATCAGAAGTAACGAAAGAAGTTATATATCTAAGAAACCTTTTTACTCAAATAGGACTTGCTAAATACGTGGACGGCCCAACGGAAATTTACTGTGATAATCAAAACGCGATTTGCTTAAGCAAGGACACCGTGTTCCATAAGAGAAGTAAACATATTGACATTAGATATAGTTTTTCTCGTGAGGCACAAGAAAATGTGCGATATCATGGTAAATTATGTACCCACTGGCGAAAATGTAGCGGACATACTAACGAAACCGTTGCCTAAGCATGAAACGTGTGTGAGATTGATGAATATAGAGGTATGAGTGATAACTTAATGTTTTGTCCGCACATGTCGATAAGAGGAGTGTTGGAATGAGTATGCTCATGTGTGATCGCCGTGTGCGTTCGGGTATCTCAGGACGATCCCGGAAAGTAGTTCTGTTTTGGTAAACAGGTATCACGAAGCGCCCGCGCTCTTCCCGGCTGATCTCGCGAGCCGTTGGATGTGCTTGTCTGCCTGTCTTGTAACGCGCCTCGTTTACGCTATCGCTTATATGTATTTATATTATATTAACGTACTGTGCAATAAATCGTTTCTGACTAAACATACACAAAAAATGACAGAAATATTACAAGATACAAATACATATATCAGGATTGCTAAAGATCCAACAAATGTAGTCACTAAGAACATCAAAGATATAATTGTGAGATGGAAAAACCATAAATATATCACCGATATTAAATATAGGCAATTATATTGTAGTGACGGGATTTTGCCGAGAGCCTATAAATTGCCAAAGATCCAGAAAACTGGAAATCCATTGAGAATAATCATCTCTTCTATCGATAGTTCGACATACCCATTAGCGGTTTTTCTACACAATATTAGTTCTAAGAGCATACCGAAACCGAATAGTCATGTAGAGAACAGCTTTGAATTAGTAAACAAATTAAATGGAACATTAAACAGATTGATAAGGATTTCACACTTATCTCGTTAGATGTAATTTCGCTATTTACCAACATACTCACAAATTTAGTAATACAAAGCGTTTCTACTAGGTGGCTGGATATTGCTAATAAGTGCCATATTCCTCAAGTTAAATTTTTGAAAGTTTTAGAATTAATTTTAAATTCAACATATTTTATTTTTAATAAAATTATTTATAAACAAAAATTCGGTGCTCTAATGGGCTCTCCGCTGTCTCCCGTCGCTGCCGATATGGTGATGCAGGATCTGGAGAATAGGGCGTTGCAGACATTAACTTTTACTTTGCCGTTTTATTATAGGTATGTAGATGATGTAGCAATGGCTGCACCAAAAGATTTAATTGACACAATACTTAATGTATTTAATTCTTACCACCCCAGATTACAATTTACGATTGAAATAGGGGATGATAAGCTAAACTTTTTAGATGTAACCATCATTAATAACTATAATGTTTTAGAATTTGACTGGTTTTACAAACCTACTTTCCCAGGACGTTATCTCAATTTTATGTCGCAACGTCCTATTTCTCAAAAAGAGGCACAGTAATGAGTATGGTAGATACAGCGTTTTTACTGTCTGTTGGGGATTCCCCCTATTTGTTAATATAAAGAATTGTCTCCGTCCGTCAGATGTATTGCGATATACTTTCGTTTGCTTCTCACGCAAAAATTCTCGATTAGTTCGGCACCGCCGGAAGGAGCCGATCCGCGCCGAAGGCGAGCGCGCGTCAGCATCCCCACGCGGCTCGCCCGACCGCCAGCCTCCCTTCCAACGAACTCGCCGCGCCGCGGTATATAAGTCGGCGCTCCGACAGGAGCCGGCACTTCGTCTTAGCTCCGGCTCTCTGCTGCCTTCGACGAAGCCTACCCCATCCAATATCCCAGGGTACACGCAAAAGGAGGTCCGGTGTTCCGAGCCTCTACTGAGGGTTCTCAGAGTGTTCCCAAACTCCATCTAACTCACTCCCGACGGCCATGGTCCAGCGAGGTCGAGCGTGCTCAGCCTCGTAACGAGGGTTCTCGTAGCCATCGCCCCGGGCATTCGCACATACCGATCGCGTTTCCACCCGCGTGCAGATGCAACATAACGGACCGCGCCGAAGAGTATAGATTAGGAGAGAACCGCGACTCAGTAAATTCGCACTTTATGTAAAACCGCGCTTTAAAACGACAAGGCACAGCGCGCCGAGTGCATTCGCACTAATTTATTTGTATACCTCGCGTTTCGTCAGTTTTGTTTTAATATATCGAATAAAGTTTATATATGTTATAAATCAATTGCTGTCTTTTGGGCCTTCCACTCAACTTCCTAACAAGCTATCGAGTCCGCGTTCAACTGAAACCCCGGTCGTCTCATAGTTAAAGGGCTGAACGAAGCCACTCGCAATTATCTCGCGTTCTCGCGGAACGGATTCGGCGATTCGTTCGACGCGTTTATTACGCGCCCGAACACTGTCACATCCGAAATTCCATTTAAAAAATATAAAATTTATAATAGACACGCTTTTAGAGAACGATTATCCATTACCATTTATTTTCAACACAATCAATACAAGAATTAAGTCTCTCCTTAATAAATGTACACGCAGGCAAAATAAACCTTCACCGAATAACGATAACGAGGAACAACGCATCTGGTTTACTATTCCTTATGTTTCAAATATTGCGGAGAAATTTGGAAACGTTACTAAAGATTTAAATGTCAATCTTTCTTTTTTCAGCCTAAATAAAATCCGAAATTTCATTAGGGCACAGAAAGACACTTTCTCTATCCAATCCAACAAAAATGTAGTTTATAAGATTTTATGTAAAAATTGTGATTTCTCTTACGTCGGGCAAACGATGAGGCAACTAAAAACTAGGATGTCTGAACATCGGAATCACATCCACAGAAACACCACAACTCAATCCGTTATCACGGAACATAGGATTAATTTCGATCATGAATTCGATTGGAAGAATGTTGAAATACTAGATAGAGAGCCATATTTAACTAAAAAATTAGTTTCTGAAATGGCGCATATAAAGTTACAGAAGAATAGCCTAAACTCTCAAACGGATACAGATTTCCTTCACCATGCTTATGTATCCATGTTAAATAAATTGTAAACCATGCTGATTGCCTGTGTATGTACTGTGTTATAGTACTACCGCTTTTGTCATTAGAAATGTTTATATTGTCAACCCTTATGTTTCATTTGTTATTTATAATGGTTGGTCACCATGACCCGTGACATGACTAAACGGAATCGACGTTAGATATTTCGTATTTATCTTCCTGACAAGTTAGTACCTATGTGAACCTGGAGTTCGACTTTACAAAAATTAAAAATTAATAGCATAGTTCGTTTGTACTTTGTTTGTATTCGTTTGTACTATTTGTTATTTTGTTTGTACCTCAAAGGATAAAGAAATACCAGCAGGTTAAAAAATGGCCAGAACCCCACATTGAGATATTTTAATTTCATTAACGGCATTCGAAAAAGAATCGTTTGTACCTCCGTTAAAATCGTTTGTACCTCAAAGGGACCAAAAGTACAGAATTTTCAAAAAACGTCCAAGAGGTAACTACGTTAATTTTTAAAATATCGATAAACGGCCAGCGGCATTCAAAGGAGAATTGTTTGTACCCGTTTGTACCTCCGTTAAAATCGTTTGTACCTCAAAGGAACCGAAAGTACAGGCTTTTCAAAAAACATCCAAGAGGTAACTTCGTTAATTTTTCAGATATCGATAAACGGCCAGCGGCATTCGAAGGAGAATCGTTTGGGTAATTATGCATAAAATCACCCCACCCGCCAATGACCTTGATCTTGACATATGTTGTCAAGGTTATCCTCCTGAGTGACCTTCAGAAGGTTTTAGCCGGCGGTCGTTATTCGTTAAAAAGTTATTAACAAAAAAAAGTTTGAAAAATATAGCAGTTATTTTGAGTACTAATAGACATAAATAATTGATATTTATGTGGAAATAGTACATGTATGAACGAAGGAAAATTATTTAAAGCAGTGAATTGTTGATATATTGAAAGGAAAGTTATTTAAAGTAGAGAATAGAGAGAATGTACTTTGTATGTGCTTTCTAAGTTGAAGCGAGGTTCACACTGTACAGGCTCAAGGAATTCGTGTTTATGTATAAGGTAGTACTCTATTTATGACATTCCAAGTTTTTATTTACATTGGTTGAAAAGTAACTACATGAGTAGGAATATTAAATTCGCGTATAGAATCGCTACACACTTGCTTCCGTAAAGTCTAAGAGCGAACACGTGTAACGGCTCGGCGAGAAGTAAAACTTTCGTATATCGGCGAATATCGGCGCAATCGTAGTTTTTTGTTAGAATTGTTTAAAACCGAAATATTTACTACATTTGTACGAACACTGTTGAAACTATATTTCTTTTCGTTTGTGTCAAAAGTGACTCGAATAAAGTGTTCACATTTTTCTTTCACTTTAACACGTGGTTCACGCTTATTCCAGCGAAATCCGTATGTCCCAACACTTTTTAACGAATAACGACCGCCGGCTAAAACCTTCTGAAGGTCACTCAGGAAAATAACCTTGACAACATATGTCAAGGTCAAGGTCAAGGTCAAGGTCATTGGCGGGTGGGGTGATTTTATGCGTAATTACCCAAACGATTCTCCTTCGAATGCCGCTGGCCGTTTATTGATATCTCAAAAATTAACAAAGTTAATTAACAAAGAGGAGGAGAAATGGCAGGCGGAGGGGGAAAGAAAGTCGCAGGATAAGAAGATGGATAGAGAGGGGAGGTTGCTGATAAATAGCTTGGAGGAGAGAGGATAGGAAATTTTTAACGGGAATGTGAAAGGAGACGAGGAGGGGGAATTTACTTTCACGGGTGGAAAAGGGGACACGGTGATTGACTATGTAATAAGGGTAGGAAAAGTAAGAGAGAAGTAAGAGAGCATGAAGGTGGGAGATAGAGTGGACTCGGACCATCATTCCTTGGAAATAGTAGTAAGAAGAAAGAGCAAGGAGGAAGGCAGAGGAAGAAAATGGAAAAAAAGAAGCAGGGGGTGTGGAACGAAGAAGGAGTAAAGGTGTTTATAGAAAAAATAGGGGAAGTTGAAGAAAGGGTGAAAGAGTTAAACAAGGAGTGAGAAGAAATGGAAACAAGAATAGTAGAGGCGATAAAAAGGGTAGAAGAGGAGCTGAAGGGAAACAAGAAGGAGAAGTCTGGGTGGTGGGATGAGGAGTGCGGAGAAGCGAAAAAAGAGGCGAGAAGAAAACTAAGGGAATGGAGAAAAGAAAGAGGAAAAGGTAGTGCATATAAAGAAAAAAGGAAGGAGTTTAAGGAGTTATGTAAGAGGAAGAAAGAAGAAGAGAATCTGAGATGGGAGAGGAAAGCGGAGGAAGCGAAGAAGGAATCGGAGGTATGGGAGATAGTAAATAGGGAGAGAAGAAAAGGGATGGGGATTGAGGAAGGAATAGAGGAGGAAGAATGAAAAGAGCACTTTATGAATTTGTTAGGAGGAGTGGAGGGGAAAGTGAGGAGGAAGAAAGAAGATGGGAGGGTGGAAAAGGAAGGAAAGGAGGAGATTAGCTTAGAAGAAATAAGGAGGGTAATAAGGAAGCTAAAGGACGGAAAGGCAATGGGAAGGGATGGGATACCAAGCGAGGTATGGAAACGCGGGGGGAGTGAGTTGGAGAATTGGGCATGGAAGTTCATCAACAGGATTTGGAAGGGAGGAGGATGGCCGGAAAACTGGAAGGAGGGAATAATTGCGCCTATTGTAAAGAAAAAGGAAGCAAAAAGCGGAGGACGGTATAGAGGGGTGACAATGATGCCGTCGCTATATAAGGTTTATACGGCCATTCTGGCGGAAAGGCTAAGAGAGGAGCTGGAGACAAAGAGAATAGTACCACAAAACCAGACAGGTTTCAGAAGGGGAATGGGAACTATAGACAACATTTATGTATTGAACTACTTGCTGAATAGAAGGTTGGAGAAGAAAGGGGGAAAATTAATAGCGTTTCGTGGATCTTAAGGCAGCTTTTAATTCGGTGGATAAAGGGGTACTAATAAAAGTGATGAGAGAAAGGGGAATAAGGGGAGGGCTAGTGAGAAGGACGGAGGAGATTCTAAGGGAGACGAAAAGTAGGGTAAGGGGGAAAACAAAATGGGAAAAGTGTTCTGGACAAGGAGGGGAGTAAGGCAGGGGTACCCACTGAGCCCGTTACTGTTCAATGTGATGCTAGCGGATATGGAAGAGGAAATGGGCAGAATTAAATGGGGTAGGATAATGCTGGGAGGTAAGAGGGTGTATACGTTGGCGTATGCCGATGATGTAGTGCTAATCGCAGAGGACGAGAATCAAATGAGGAGCATGCCAGAAAGATCGGAAGGGTACTTAGGTAGGAAGAGATTGGAGCTGAATATAGAGAAAACAAAAATAATGAGGTTTAGGAAAGGAGGAGGGGTTGTAAGAGAAGATGGAGATAGGAAGGAAAAGAAATAGGAGAGGTAAGGGAATTTCGGTATTTAAGTTACGTATTTCAAAGGAACAGAGGACAGGAAGCGTAGGTAAGGAAAAAGATCAAGAAGGCGGCCGCGGTGATGAAGGTTTGGGGGATAGGGAAGAAAAGATTTGGAAAAAACTGGGGAAAAAGATTGTGGCTGTTTGATAGACTAGTGTGGACGGTTATGAGATATGGAGCAGAAATATAGGGATGGAGAGAGAGGGAAAAAATGGAAAGGTTGGAGGAAAGGTATATTAGATGGGTCTTGGGAGTAGATGGAAGAACACTGTGGTATCTTGTTAGGGAAGAGCTGCAGAGAAAGAAGCTAAGAGGGAGGGCGGGGTTGAGAGCATGGAGATTTGAGAAAAAGTTAGAGGAGGGAAAAAGAAGTGAGCTAGCGAGGCTATGTTGGGAAGAGATGAAGGAAAGGGAGAAAGAAGAGAAAGTTGGATCAAGCTGGGAACGAGAGAGAGAAAGTTTCTTTGAAGACAGAGGAGTGGGGTTAAAAGAACTGGAAAGGCTGAGAGAAGAGGGAGACGAATGGTACCATAACCTATTTCGAGGGGATAGGGAGACGCAAAGGAAAGAGAGATGGGAGAGGATAGAGAAATCAGAATACAATAAGTAGTACAAGGTAATAAAAGGAGGGGGTATTCCGGGATATTTGAAGAAGAGATGGGGGAGAGCAGATGGAGAAGAGTGGCGAGGTTTAGATTAGGGAATGAGATGAGAGAGAGTAGGTACTGGGAAGGGGAAGAGAAGAAGAAGTGTAGGTTGTGTGAATACAGGGAAGAAACGTGGGAACATGTATGGGAGGAATGTAGAAGATGGAAATCTGGAGGAGGATGTTGGCAAGAAGCGGTGGGGTGGGTTTTGGATGAAGAGGGGGAAGGAGAGGAATAGATGATGAAAATAGAGGGGGAAAGAATGGAAGGAAAAGGGGAGTTAGAAGAGCAAGGAGAAAGAGTGGGGAAAAGAGAAAGAGAGAAAGAAGAAACGTGGAAAAAAATGGGATAAAGCAGGAAGGCAAGGAGATCTGAGGAGGTGGAGAGTTCGACGGAGATGGAAGAAAAGCTTTTTATGGACTTGGACAAGGACAAAGAGGTCAGGAAGAAAGAAGAGTGGGACAAAAGGGTGAACCAAGACAGGAAGGAGGGAGGAAGAAGGACGCAGAGGCGGAGGAAGCAAAAGGGGATCTGATGACAAGCAGAGGGGCAAAAGAAGAGGGGGGAGGGTGGGAAAATAAGAAAAAATTTTAAGGTCGTAAAATGGCCAGGTTTAAAGGGATGAGTTTTGTAAAAGGTTTGGGTACGTTCCTCTTAAAAACGCCTTATAGATTGTAAACCCTACGGGGATACGCAATAAAGTTACATACAATACAAATACATAGTACCCTTTTGACGGTAGAGGTTTAAGCTTTAAATTTAAATTTTGTTTATTTTTAACAAAGTTGCAGCTGCTTGAATTTCGCCTATTTTTAAAGATAAATTTAGTGTTCTTTTAATTTTTGTGATTACTAATTTGCTAATTCAATAAAAATTTAATTTGTTGTTATTGCTAATTCGTGAATAATTAAATTAAATAAAAAAAATGTTTACAGATCCTTGCTTAACACAAAATGAGTGATATCAGTACAAAATTACTTTTTTCAAAAAAGGTAAAAAAAGGCGTCAAGTACACGCAATGTATTTTGTAAATTCAAAAATCCAACTTAAGTGGTAGCTTTATTTTTTTTTTCACAAAATTATATTACTTAACTTAACTCAAGTGACATGTATTTCAAAAAAAGATGTGAAATCTTTAAATTAAATTGCGCCAATTGCAAAGAAAATATATATATTGCTTTGAAAAATAATTGTTATGCAACTATACTTTAAAAAAATAAAACCCAAGTAATATCTTTGTGTTCCTATTCAAGGGTCTTCCTATTCCAACCCAAGTGGTAATAGCTTCTTAATTCTCTTTAACAAATTTTTAATATTACAAAAAATCATTTTACAAAAAATTAATGAAGTAACAGTACAAAATAAAAATATTTAAAATAAATAAATTTTTCTTGTAAAAAGACTTGGCGCTGCTTTTTTACTTCTGTGTGTGTGTGTGTGTGTGTGTGTGTGTGTGTGTGTGTGTGTGTGT
>NW_020224767.1:0-4461 GCF_003070985.1 Temnothorax curvispinosus
AAATTATTTTCAGAACTGTATTCAGTTAAATTTAGATATTTTATTAAAACCGTTCTTTCTCTCTCCGTACATTTCTCTCTCAAGACTAATCTCCAAGTTCTTCTAATTCGACGGCGTGATCTCGTTAAAGATTGATTTACATTCAAAGTTGCAAGCTTAATACAGTCAAAGTCAAACTTGACTTCGTTGATAGACACTTCGACAGAATAGAATAGATGGTTTCGACGTGAAGCTCTGAAATAGCAAGGAGCGCGCATTAATTATACGCAACCGGGAAGAAACTTAGTCTAGGTTGACGAATGAAATTTGTCCAGTCGGACAAGCGTTTAAAACTTTGGAACAATTGCTTATACTACAAATGATCGATATTCCTCGATACAGACGTCTGATTTCACATCCTGTGGATTCAACAAGCTGTCACAACAATTCTCAATGTGACGCTATTTCTTGCAGCACCGAGGTCAATTGATTGATGAACAATTTACTTGTGAAGTCGCAGTTAACTGACGCTTGCATATACGTATATGAATATGCGGGATAAAACGATATATACGATGTATTTTGTGTTATGTAATTTTCATTAAAAAAAGTTAATGATGTTATTGCAAATTTTAAATTGCAAAAGAGCAGAACGTTGTTGCGCAGAATGTCGGACGTTTTATTTGCTACATTTTATATACATAATTTATATATATACAAACTCATATTAACATATTTTTTTATTTTGTACGAATTACATTATTTTATAATATTTCTCTATTAAACGAGTTCTAAGTTACTTAAATATTTGTGTCAAAATTATTCGCTCTGAATCTTATACGGAATTAAAATTTGATGTCTGTAACGAGTGATATCGCTGACATTATTTAGAAAATAAAATTCAACTTTTGTATTATGCAAAAATGCATAATATCCATTTTATGCCAACGTTTTCGCACATGTCACAAAAGTCTATTAAAATACAATACTCTCTACTTCCACAAACGTTGCCTCAAGATATCTAAACTCCATGTTAAGCAATACATTTATTGACGTTGCATTAATGTTATAATAAACTTACATCACAAACAATTGCGTCAATATTTTTACAATTCTTTATTATGTAACTTCGCTACACCAACTATCGGATGTAGAAGTATTACGAGAATTTTAAAATGTAGAAAGCATCGCATATCATATTCGACATAGGCCCTGACACAATTCTGAATGATCCACATTGCCAAGGACGTTACGTCACGAACGAAGTCATACGTGGCCATGGGAATGCAAAAATCGCTAAAGAGAAAAATAATTTTGCGGCACATAACTGTTCTTTTTTTTCACGATGGGGCGTGCATGTCCGGAGTTCATTATTTCGCGATCTGTACAGCGTGCTTCCAATGCCTGTGAAACGAGCCGTAGGCTCGACCGCACGCAGGACGCCACGCCGCGCGCCGGACCGGACGGCTGACCTCCGGCATCGATTGCAGCACGCGTCGGAGCAGGATGTAGAATGTGGAACGGAGCAAGACGGAGTGCGTTCGCCAAGAATGGGGATATCCCCTCTCGTAGCATCTCGCCAGAAACGACACGAACGGGCATGCGCACGTTAAACGAGACGCGTCTGTTACGTCGTGCGTTTCTCTCGAGGCCTGACGAAAAATCTCGCGTCATGTACTTTAAGCGTTCCCGTTCTCGCCGAAAAGTGTACAATCCTCATGAACGTCCACTGCGCGAGCCCGAGCTATGTCTCGTGCCGATAACGACGTATCGTCGTCGAAAACGGGCGGATATATATATCGTGATACAACGTAGAATGACGCGGAGAAACGCGGAGCTCGAGGCGCGCGAGCAGGCGGCAGCGGAAGCAGTGACAGTGCGTACTCACGGCTTGTCAGGCTGCGATCTGCGGACCTTCTGCTCCGCCTTCTGGATCTCCTCCGCCCTCGTGACGCTCTTCGTCCTGCGCGATCGCACCCGAGAGTCACTGTGCTCGTGCTCGGCCGTCATGTCGTCGTGTCGTGCGCGACGACGTAGAACATAGAAGCACGCGTGTTTTTGTGGATCTGATATACGGCGCGCCGAGTCACGTTCGTCGGCGCGGTAAAGAGAGAGAGAGAGAGAAAGAGAGAGACTCGCGAGCGATAGCCGGTACACGCTTCGGAGTTAGTGACTGTATACGCGCGACGACGACGGCGACGACTGATACCGATAACAAGAAATCCTCGCGACGCGTGAGAGACGTGACTGCCGAATGATGTGCGAGCGGCGTGAAATTATCTCTGCACGGCCTTCGTCGGATTCGTCACACGCCCGTCGCGCTCACGACGTGGTTGCGACGATACTACCGAAGGAGCAACGCGGCTCTCTCTCTCTCTTTCTCTCTCTCTCTCTCTTTACCGCGCCGACGAACGTGACTCGGCGCGCCGTATATCAGATCCACAAAAACACGCGTGCTTCTATGTTCTACGTCGTCGCGCACGACACGACGACATGACGGCCGAGCACGAGCACAGTGACTCTCGGGTGCGATCGCGCAGGACGAAGAGCGTCACGAGGGCGGAGGAGATCCAGAAGGCGGAGCAGAAGGTCCGCAGATCGCAGCCTGACAAGCCGTGAGTACGCACTGTCACTGCTTCCGCTGCCGCCTGCTCGCGCGCCTCGAGCTCCGCGTTTCTCCGCGTCATTCTACGTTGTATCACGATATATATATCCGCCCGTTTTCGACGACGATACGTCGTTATCGGCACGAGACATAGCTCGGGCTCGCGCAGTGGACGTTCATGAGGATTGTACACTTTTCGGCGAGAACGGGAACGCTTAAAGTACATGACGCGAGATTTTTCGTCAGGCCTCGAGAGAAACGCACGACGTAACAGACGCGTCTCGTTTAACGTGCGCATGCCCGTTCGTGTCGTTTCTGGCGAGATGCTACGAGAGGGGATATCCCCATTCTTGGCGAACGCACTCCGTCTTGCTCCGTTCCACATTCTACATCCTGCTCCGACGCGTGCTGCAATCGATGCCGGAGGTCAGCCGTCCGGTCCGGCGCGCGGCGTGGCGTCCTGCGTGCGGTCGAGCCTACGGCTCGTTTCACAGGCATTGGAAGCACGCTGTACAGATCGCGAAATAATGAACTCCGGACATGCACGCCCCATCGTGAAAAAAAAGAACAGTTATGTACCGCAAAATTATTTTTCTCTTTAGCGATTTTTGCATTCCCATGGCCACGTATGACTTCGTTCGTGACGTAACGTCCTTGGCAATGTGGATCATTCAGAATTGTGTCAGGGCCTATGTCGAATATGATATGCGATGCTTTCTACATTTTAAAATTCTCGTAATACTTCTACATCCGATAGTTGGTGTAGCGAAGTTACATAATAAAGAATTGTAAAAATATTGACGCAATTGTTTGTGATGTAAGTTTATTATAACATTAATGCAACGTCAATAAATGTATTGCTTAACATGGAGTTTAGATATCTTGAGGCAACGTTTGTGGAAGTAGAGAGTATTGTATTTTAATAGACTTTTGTGACATGTGCGAAAACGTTGGCATAAAATGGATATTATGCATTTTTGCATAATACAAAAGTTGAATTTTATTTTCTAAATAATGTCAGCGATATCACTCGTTACAGACATCAAATTTTAATTCCGTATAAGATTCAGAGCGAATAATTTTGACACAAATATTTAAGTAACTTAGAACTCGTTTAATAGAGAAATATTATAAAATAATGTAATTCGTACAAAATAAAAAAATATGTTAATATGAGTTTGTATATATATAAATTATGTATATAAAATGTAGCAAATAAAACGTCCGACATTCTGCGCAACAACGTTCTGCTCTTTTGCAATTTAAAATTTGCAATAACATCATTAACTTTTTTTAATGAAAATTACATAACACAAAATACATCGTATATATCGTTTTATCCCGCATATTCATATACGTATATGCAAGCGTCAGTTAACTGCGACTTCACAAGTAAATTGTTCATCAATCAATTGACCTCGGTGCTGCAAGAAATAGCGTCACATTGAGAATTGTTGTGACAGCTTGTTGAATCCACAGGATGTGAAATCAGACGTCTGTATCGAGGAATATCGATCATTTGTAGTATAAGCAATTGTTCCAAAGTTTTAAACGCTTGTCCGACTGGACAAATTTCATTCGTCAACCTAGACTAAGTTTCTTCCCGGTTGCGTATAATTAATGCGCGCTCCTTGCTATTTCAGAGCTTCACGTCGAAACCATCTATTCTATTCTGTCGAAGTGTCTATCAACGAAGTCAAGTTTGACTTTGACTGTATTAAGCTTGCAACTTTGAATGTAAATCAATCTTTAACGAGATCACGCCGTCGAATTAGAAGAACTTGGAGATTAGTCTTGAGAGAGAAATGTACGGAGAGAGAAAGAACGGTTTTAATAAAATATCTAAATTTAACTGAATACAGTTCTGAAAATAATTT
>NW_020224768.1:0-1329 GCF_003070985.1 Temnothorax curvispinosus
GTTAAAACTTTTAGTGAGGGTTTACGACGCATTTTCAGCAATTATGGTTTGAGTACCTTGTATACCGTTCCTAAGAAACTAGACGCACTAATTAAAAAAGGGAAGGACAAATTAGAAATCATGAAACACACGGGCGTTGTCTACAAATTAGATTGCTCGGATTGCAATGCTTGTTACATTGGCCAAACCAAGCGCCACTTAGAAACTCGCGTTAAAGAGCATCGTGCAGACATTAACAAGCACTTCAGTCAGCAATCGGTTGTAAGCAAGCACAGAATCGATTTTGACCATAATTTTAAATGGCAAGAGGCCACGATCTTGCACAGGGAACAGTTTGTCAAAAAACGTGAAACGGCTGAAATGATATTAATCAAAAAGCATACAGACGCTATAAATTTGCAGAAGGACACAGAAAACTTACCGTTGGTTTACGATCGTATAATCGCTACTCTTTAAACTTTACACTCTATGTTATTTTATGTATTTGTGATTATTCTTGACGACACAATGTACATCAGTCGTTCGTCAGGCGCTATACGTATTTGTGATTATTCTTGACGACACAATGTATATCAGTCGTTCGTCAGGCGCTATACGTGACGGTCATGCCTCACAAAGTTTATATCTGTTTTCCATCCGCCTTGTTAAAACGTAACGATGATTAATTTTATATTGTTTGACGCACATTGATCCATCATAAACTTGATAAGGACCCAAAATAGAGGTCAAAACGTCGTTATAATTTTTAATATATTGCCAGTCAGGCCGATCATTAAACACTGATTTTAACAATATTGTTATCATGGAACCGTTTGTCGGATAGTAATATCGCGTGGTCGACCAAGCTTATTATAGTGTTTAGTTTGTATTTTTTCGGATGACTCGAGAAATATGTATTAAAGATAGATTGAAACTGCTCAGTTACCGTGATAACACATCTAACACAAACGACATTATACGACGAATACCAGAAAATTGTATAACAGTTCCTTACATTAAAGGTCTCAGCGAGAGACTTTTGCGTATTTTTAATGATCGCGGTCTTCATGGTCTTTATACAGTTCCTAAGTCCCTTGATTGCGTCATAAGGAGAGGGAAAGATAGACTCGATTGTTTCAAGCAAACGAACTTAATTTATAAAATTAACTGCGGAAATTGCGATGCCACGTACATTGGCCAAACCAAAAGACATCTCGAAACACGCATTAAAAAGCATAGAGCTGATATTAAGAAGCATGTCAGCATTCCGTTGTCAGTAAGCATCGTACCTCTTTTGATCACAAATTCGAATGGCATAAAACAGAGATATTACATTGCGAAAAACAAATT
>NW_020224769.1:0-5652 GCF_003070985.1 Temnothorax curvispinosus
GACGACAAATAATCGGCAAAAACCGAGCAAGCTTTGCGTAGCGCTGTTTGACGACAAATTATCCTCAAAAACCGTGCAAGGAATGCGCAACACTGTAAAAAAAAAATAAAAAATTATATTTATTTCGAAATTTAATTACTGTTTTTTAACTAAATTTGTTTCTTAAGATGCAGTCTGTGATTATAAATATTTTCTCGTATTTGAAAAACACTTATCTTGGTGGGATTTGAACTCGGGATCTCGGGACCTCTGGATCGTGAGCCAACTGCCTTACGTGGTAAGACTACTTTTTAATTTAATGTAAGTGTTATATATAGTCTACATACGTCATAACCAGCGCAAATATATAATTTTTCAAAAATCATCTTAAGAAACAAATTCAGTTTAAAAAGAGTAATAAAATTTTGGATTGGATATACGAATATAATTTTTAAAACAGCAGATCAGGAAGAGCTAAAAAACTACTGGCGTTGAGTAAACAAAAACTGAGAGTGGCGGTGGGGCTGCAAAAATTTTGGATTGGATAATATACAGTATATGTAGTTATTAGACTGGATTTTGTGTAATAGCCATGTTATTATAGCTAGTCTATATGACCGCGTGCTCATTATTTAATCTGTTCAATGTTTATTTAATTTAATGCGTTTAACGAGGAACAGCGTATAACGAGCATAAAAGTATTCGAAAATACTTTATATTCAGTAATATTTTTATTGTTCTATATTGTTATATATATATATATATATATATATATATATATATATATTGCTAGAACAATAAAAAGATTACTGAATATAATGTTCGCGAGCGCGAGTGGATCGGATAGAGGAGCGCGAGATGGCAAGGACGTTCAGCGAGATTTAGAAAGCGGAAAGTTTTGTATAGAGAAACACTACGTATATTTACAATTATTTTACAAAATGTACAGTTCACTGGTTTCAGGTTCTCGGATGGTTCCCGAGAAGCGGGTGAGCACACGAGCGGTTTCACAATCGAGTTCGTATTAAACGACGATCGGGTAGAAGTCTAGGCAGTAAAGCGAATACAGCGTACTGTGTTATGGTCGAAAGACGAGTGCTGCGAGTCGAGAGATTCGTTCGTCGCAACGGATTTTCCTTGTCGCGAGAAGGGAGGCCTCCTCTTCGCTAATTTCCAATGGCAAAACCGAGCGCGAAAATTCAAGCAGAGCGATAGGCTCTCGGTAGCCTACGTCATCGTTTCTCCCGCGAGAGCGACGGTGACTTTGTCGGTCGATGTTTTGTTTCTATGCAAAAGTATTTATGACCTGGGTTGTCTTTTCCGAGCGCACGCGATCGTCTCATGGCTTCAACGCGATATTGACAATTGTATTTGTCACGAGAAAGTTAAGGAACGCTCGAGAATACGTAATTTGCTCAACGACTCAGGCCATAACGATCGCCGAAGAATCGTGTGAAATTTATGCATGCTCTAAATCACTCTCGGTCTCAAACAATAAGTATTTTCGAATACTTTTATGCTCATTATACACTGTTCCTCGTTAAACGCATTAAATTAAATAAACATTGAACAGATTAAATAATGAGCACGCGCGGTCATATAGACTAGCTATAGTAACATGGCTATTACACAAAATCCGGTTTAATAACTATATATATTGTATATTATCCAATCCAAAATTTTTGCAGCCCTACCGCCACTCTCAGTTTTTGTTTGCTCAGCACCAGTAGTTCTTTAGCTCTTCCTGGTCTGCTATTTTAAAAATTATATTCGTATATCCAATTCAAAATTTTATTACTCTTTTTAAACCGAATTTGTTTCTTAAGATAATTTTTGAAAAATTATATATTTGCGCTGGTTATGACGTATGTAGACTATATATAACACTTACATTAAATTAAAAAGTAGTCTACCACGTAAGGCAGTTGGCTCACGATCCAGAGGTCCTGAGTTCCCGAGTTCGAATCCCACCAAGGTAAGTGTGTTTTTCAAATACGAGAAAATATTTATAATCTTAGACTGCATCTTAAGAAACAAATTTAGTTAAAAAATAGTATAAAAATTTCGAAATAAATATAATTATTTACTTTTTCTTGACAGTGTTGCGCATTTCTTGCACGGTTTTTGAGGACAATTTGTCGTCGGACAGCGCTACGCAAAGCTTGCTCGGTGTTTGTCGACAATTTGTTGGTAGACAACGCTACAGAAAGCTTGCTCGGTTTTTGCTGCCAATTTGCTGTCTGGTTATGTACACAGGCTTTGGTAGCAAAACACGAGCTTAAAGATGACATAGATGGCACCGGATTTGACACCAATCTTTGAACGAATTTGATGCCATCTTGGCGACAATTTGCTATCAAATTGCTTACTGGGAATTGGCACATCAAATGCTTGACAAATTACATACACTATACGGTAAAAAGTCTGATCTCACAGTCAAAGGTTTACAGAGACAATTCTTTGGTTATAAGTGACATTAGCAAGTCAGTCATTGAAAATTGCATGCAAATTCAACAGTATGCCGAGTACTTAGCAGCCGAAGGTGAGGAGGTCAAGGAAAGCTGGATCATGACTAGAATATTAGAAATGCTGCCAACGAAGCTTCATCACTTTCACACTGCCTGGGACAATGTCAGCGGTGAGGACAAGAATATAAGCAAACTGTTTGAACGTCTGCGATTGGAAGAAGATAGACTAAATGAGGGCAAGCAGTCAAGTGAATCTCAAAACGCTCTTATTTCTAAATAAAGGAAATAAATCCGGGAAATCACACGCAGGAGGAAATTTGTCTGGTAATTCGTCTATTGAATGCTTTAAATGTGGTAAGAAGGGGCACGTAAAGAGACATTGCAAAGGTAAACCATGCGCCAAGTACTTAGCTTATTGTAAAAGTAATTATGCTTGCAATACATGCAACCAAAAAGGTCATTTTGCCAAAAATTGCCCAAAAGGAAACTCTAGCGAGAACAACAACCAGAAGAATGACGAATCTAAAAAGAATGACTCCAAAAAAATCAGATCGTCACGCATTCATCACTGTTGGTTTGTCGACTGCAAATTTAAATCACATAAAATCAGGAATGATTTGTTGTATCAGGACTGTGCTGCCACACAGCATATGACTTCACGTAAGGACTGGTTAATTAATTTTGCTAAATTCGAAGAGCCTACGATGGTTATGATTGGTGATGCCACTGAACTGAAAGGAATTGGAATTGGTGACGTAGAACTAGAAGCTTTTAATGGAAAAGAATGGTATCAAATTGTTTTGAAAAATGTTCTGTATGTACCAAAGATGACGTTCAATCTTTTTTCTGTCACTCAAATGCTAGATAAAGGTTATATACAAACTGCAAGTGCAAATAAATCAATCTTTAAATCCTTGGATAGGAAAGAAACTGTAGCAGTTGCTAAACGAGACGGAAACTTGTATAAAATGATGTTTCGTCGAGAAAAGCCTGACAGGTGTTTATTGACAGCCTCTATTAAAACTTTGCACGAAAGACTCGCTCACCAAAACGTTAAGTATGTTAGAGATATTCTGAATAAACATGGCATTAAGTATGTCGACGACTGGAATGACTACGTTTGTATAGGATGTGTTTATGGAAAGCAGCATCGTATTTCTCATCTTAAAAATCCAAAAGTTGCCGAAAATTTTTTAGATCTGATTCACGTTGATCTGTGTGAAATGAATATTAAGTCTTTGGGAAGAGCCAAATATTTTTTCTTGTTCAAGGATGATTTCTCGCACTATCGAACAGTCTATTTATTGAAAACGAAGAATGAAACCGTTTCTAAACTCGATGTCTTCATGAAGATGGTGAAAAATCAATTCGACAGGAAGATCAAGTGTCTAAGATCTGACAGCCAGCACTGAAATCAAGAATGCAGATACAAAAAACTTTTGGATGAACTTCGAATTTTTCATACCCGATCAAATGTTTACACACCTCAACAAAACGGACAAATTGAGAGGGAAATGCGTACAGTTGTTGAATCAGCTCGATCTGCTATACATGTCCAAGACTTAAATGAAAACTTGTGGGCCGAAGCCATAAATTATGCAGTTTTCACCCTAAATCAAACTGGAACAAGTTCAGTAAAAGGCAAAAGTCCGGCTGAATTGTGGTTTGGACAAAGATTGGATATCAAGAAATTAAGAAGCTTTGGATGTGAATGCTACATCTTAATTCAAGAACACAAACGAGCTAAGACTGAGAAGAAGTCAAAAAAGGGATTTTTTGTTGGCTATGACTTGGATTCGCCCAGCTATAGAATCTACCTGCCCGAAGAAAAAGACATTGCCTGTTCGGATAATGTAATTTTTAATGAAAAAGCTGAAAAAGGACACACTGAAGTTGAACTTTCCTTAGCACAAAATCGAAGTGAGAGTTCAGGAGGAGAGTCTGAAACTTCTGAATCTGAAGACTCATTTTCTGATAGTTCAAACGATGATCAACCGCCTGACAACACTGATCAAAGTACCTCTGATGACTCTGATGTTTCCTCAAACTCGTCAAATCAAAATCAGCCTGCACATTCAAATTTACGTGATCGTCGAACCTTGAAACTGCCTGCCAAATTCGGTGATTATATTTTAGGTTATTTTCGTGGAGGAAACAATGCAAATGTAGCAATGATAGGAGAAGCGGAGGATATTTCTGTCTCAGATGCCCTAAAAGATGAAAACTGGCGTAAAGCTATGTCCGAAGAACTCAGCTCTCTGATTAAAATGAAACATGGGACTTAGTAAAACCCTCTAAGCAGGTGCAACCTTTAACCTGTCGCTGGATCTTACGACGAAAACAGGATGGTCGTTTTAAAGCCAGACTTGTCGCCAGAGGTTTTGAACAGAAAGAGGGAATAGATTATTCCAAAACTTTTAGTCCTGTTGCTCATCATGTGTCTATTTGATTAATCCTCAGTCTTGCAGTCTTAAGACGGCATTTTTATATGGAAATCTAAAAGAAGATATTTTTATGCATCAACCGGAAGGCTTTAATGATGATACTGGTCGTATCTGTAAGCTAAAGAAAAGTCTTTACGGTCTGAAGCAAGCTCCAAAAAACTGGAACAATGAATTTTCCGAGTTTCTGAAGTCACTTGGATTTGATAACACCGATGATGATCCCTGTGTTTACTACAACGAAGACAAAAGCATCATACTCGTCGTATTCGTCGATGATGGACTTGTTGGTGCAACAGACGAGGATAACATGATTGAAGTCTTAAATAAACTAAAGCGAAAATTTGAAATCACTTTTGACATTGCACGAGATGGCAAACTATCATATCTCAGCATGCAAATACAAAACAGTTCAAATGGAACTTTTGTTAGTCAGTCGAAATATACGGAGAAAATCCTTCAGCGTTTCAAATTTGATTTGTTAAATCCCGCATCTCTACCCCAATGGAAACTGGAATGGTGACAGCTGAAGAAAATCGTGTAAATGACAAACCACTTGAAAAGTCTGTACCCTATCATGAAACCATAGGATGTCTATTATATCTAGCCAGTATATCTCGACCTGACATCAGTTTTGCTGTTAACTATCTGAGTCGATTTTGCAGTAAACCGATGATAAGTCACTGGAAGATGGTTAAACGGATTTTTCAATATCTAAAGGAGACTGTTCACTATGGAATATTTTTCAATGGGGATACTAAATT
>NW_020224770.1:0-1292 GCF_003070985.1 Temnothorax curvispinosus
GAGACAGAATCAATCATTCAATTTTTCTTTGCCGTTATTAAAAATGTATTTATTAAATTACCGCAAGTTCTTTTCCAATTTGTATGAAAGCACCTACCGCACGATCTATATCTTCGGTCGAGTGCGCTGCGCTAATCTGAACACATATTCTTGCTTTATCTTTTGGTACCACGGGATAGCTGAATCCAATGACGTAAATTCCCTTTTCTGTAAAAAAAAAAAAAAAAAAAAATCATTCTCGTGCAATATAACAGAATAAGTCGTAAAACTTTGATAATATATGGTAGGTGTTGTATATTTTATCATTGATAGTTTATTTCTTTAAAGATTTTATAATTTATATGAAAATATATTCATACCCATCATTTTATCTGCAAATGTTGTTGCTAATTTTGCATCACCCAACATAACAGGACAAATAGGATGGTTATCGCCGCTGACAATGACTCCAGCTTTAGTCATCGCATTTCTGAAATGCTCGGTATTGCCTGCTAAACGATCCAAAAACTTTGTGCTGTCTGTTATAAGATCCATCATCTGTTAATAATGTATAAAGTAATGTTTAAATTAGAAAAGTTTAAATAGCACAATAAAAGTTTAATATCACTGCCGATCACTACGCATGCTGCCTGCTGCCCACCGCCTCTCTTCATCATCTTCATCATTGCACCCTCGTGAAGCTGGGCTTCTTCACGTATTACACAGTAGCGATGGTTTGAGGTGAATCCCTCCGGGTCGATGCCGATCGACAGTGTCTTCATTTACAGACCGGACAAGCGGCTCGAGCTTTGGAGATTCACTTTCTAATCTTTCAGATCTGTAAGAATTTGTAACGATTGTAACTGTTATTGTAACGATACTTTTTGAAGCTGCATAATAAAAAACTGATATAAAACTGATATAAAACCTTCTAGTTTGTAATAAACAAGTATTATTCTAAGAGCTGTGTTCTTTCGCCATTACCATCGATGAGTCAAATTATGTCGACAGATAATCGTATAAAATCCCATATATCACAAGTGGCATGAAGAAAATCATACTGTTTTAATAGCTGTCCAATTAGTGGATTGTTGCCTATTATTCTCTTTTGCAGAAAGAGTGACCGCAAAAACAGGCTAAAAATAGCCTCTTTTTTTCATCCTTGAATTTAGACTTCTACTTACAAGTACTAAATGATAGTCTATAATGAGTCATGAATCCTCAGAAAGTTTCAGATTTAGCTGGCTTTTTATTTTCAAGATATGGAGGGGTCAAAGTTGTTGATTTCACCAACTTTACAGGCCCACAAAAAG
>NW_020224771.1:0-2196 GCF_003070985.1 Temnothorax curvispinosus
ATACTGAGTGTTTCTAAATTTAAATCGTTGGCAGCGTTTAGTAAATCTTTTATTGCTGCTTTGATTTGTGTGAGAGTCATGGTCGGGCCTTCCCGTTGCCCTTCGCTGATAGGCAACGCTATATGATAGTGTTTTTTGTATTTCAAGGCCTTTGCTTTTTCTAGGGAAAGAGGAGTTAAGTTCGGGATCTCGTTTCGTTCGAAAAGTTTTTGTGATCCTGAATCTAACGGTCTCCCGTTAGTATCAACAAAATATGCTATGTTATCTTTGCGTAGAAATAGTAGATCGCGGGTTTCTACCATATTACTTTTGATTATTTGAATATCGGTTACAGTAGGTTTCATTTGTAATGTATTTTGGTCTCTATTTTCGTCTGATTCATTTATTTCATTTTCTTTGTCATCTCTCTCATCGTCCTCGGTGCCGCTTTCTTTATCTGGAGGATCGTTTTTATCTTCTATCTCTTCGATTTTATCTTCCTGAACTTGTGAGTCGTTAGGTGACTCTTTTCGTCGAGCGTTATCTTTCATCGTCTGGCTACGGGTTTGTATTCTATTATAACTAGGGGAGTCGTGGATTAATGCCTTTTCCACAATTTCTATTTTTGGCGGTTCACTTAGTTCTTCCTGTGTGAATGGTATTGAGTCTGTATCTTTATCAGGTTGATCGTCAGGTAGTAAGTCTTCTATCTCTTCGTCGTCTGAGAGATATAAATTGTAATTTTCGTCTTCTTCGTTTTCGTCGAATTCTTCTAACATTTCGGAAATTATGGCTGCGTCTTTCGGGTTGTTGGGATTTAGAAGTTTTTTA
Organism: Temnothorax curvispinosus; assembly: GCF_003070985.1. Taxonomy (NCBI): domain Eukaryota; kingdom Metazoa; phylum Arthropoda; class Insecta; order Hymenoptera; family Formicidae; genus Temnothorax; species Temnothorax curvispinosus. The sequence continues at coordinate 811 of NW_020224771.1, forward strand.
CGATTAATTATTTTGCAATCTGCCTCTTCGAAATTTGCCGGGTTCCTTGATAAAGCATCGGCATTCACGTTGGTCTTGCCTGCTTTATATACTACGTCGTATTCGTATTCCGCTAATTTCAATCTCCAACGGAGAATTCTCATGTTTGCATCTTGTGCATTTTTGAACCAAAGTAAGGGTTTATGGTCTGTAACTATAGTGAATTTCCGTCCGTATAGATATGGTCGGAAATGTTTAACGCAATATATTATCGCCAAAGCTTCCATTTCATATGTGTCGTACTTTAATTCGTTGTTGGTTAAAGTTCGCGACGCGTATGCTATTGGTCGATCTTTGTTTATTTCTCCTTGCGATAATATGCCCCCTACGGCAGTTCCGGAAGCGTCGGTAGTTAAAATGAAAGGTTTCGATAAGTCAGGATATTGCAAGACTGGTTCTTCGCATAATTTCTGTTTCAGCATTTCGAAAGATTCCTCTTGAACAGATGTCCAATTAAAAGGCGTATCATTTTTTAATAAATTTGTTAACGGTTTAGTTAATTTTGAAAAATTTGGTATAAATCTCCTGTAATATCCTGCTAATCCAAGAAATTGTTTCATGTTTTTCGGTGTTTTTGGCCTTGAAAATTGTCTCACGGCCTCTAATTTTTTTGGATCAAGTTTAATTCCATCACTACTTATTATGTGTCCTAAGTACGTTACTTCAGTTTTTAAGAATTCACATTTATCAGGCTGTAATTTTAGATTAGCTTGGCGGAGTCGTTCCATTACTAAATTGTATCTTCTTTCGTGTTCTTCTAATGTAGGAGCGGAAATAATGATGTCATCCATGTAGATAAATACACCTTCTATTCCTGTTAGTATTAGATCCATTAATCGTTGAAAAGTGGCGGGAGCATTCTTTAACCCAAAAGGCATTCTCACGAATTCATAATGGCCATTAGGAGTGGTAAATGCGGTTTTGTGGCTATCTGCAGGATCCATTTCTATTTGGTGAAACCCAGAGGCAAGATCACATACTGTGAAATACTTTGCATTGCCCAATTGATCAATGATTTCGACAATATTCGGTACTGGGTAGGCATCGCCCATAATTTTTTCGTTCACACCTCGGAAATCTAACACCATTCTCCAACGTTTGTTTCCCTTCGAGTCTTCCTTTTTTGGCACGATCCAAATGGGTGTATTATAAGGTGACTGAGAAGATTTTATAATTTCTGCCTCTAACAGTTCTTTTACTTGCTTATTTATTTTTTCCTTATGAACTTGTGGAAATCTGTACTGTCGAGTATTTATGGGTCGATCATCCGTTGTTGGTATTTGATGTCGCAATACGTGAGTTGCTGTTAATTTTTCTCCGGGAATATGAAATCGATCCTGACTGTTG